>NW_026895182.1:0-146638 GCF_033153095.1 Gastrolobium bilobum | reverse complement strand
TGCAATTAAATCTTAATTAGTAATGTCTTGGACTATCCAAGCCCATTACAATGACTCATGCGCCTCCACCCCTTCAGGTGGAGTTCCAAACAACTTCTTGGGCTAGAACTATTATTAGGCCCAATACCTTTAATGCTAGAGCATCTAGACAATTAGGTGTTAGTGTGTGACCCATTAGGTCCAACATAGCCACTGACAAAAATGGGCTTGCAGAACTAGTTAGATTAATGAATTGATCATCTTATTACACATATTTGGTTGCCGTATATATTTCCTTTCGTCTCGGTCACCTTCCCATAAAACCTAGGGTAAGGAAGCATATCAACCCTTGCGGTTTAGGGTAAGCTTTATTCGAAATAGGGAATCTTCAATTTACAGACTCTAAAGGCAGATCATCTCATGATCTCTTTTACTATGCATAGATTCTCTAGTCCCTGTAAATGTCATCCCGATTTCTCCGGTTTACAGATAACCTAATCTCTCACAGAGATTTGACGAATTCCTTCAGCTTATCACCCTAGCCCTGTGTTCTTTCAGGACAAGCCCAACAGTATACCTATGAGTCTCCATGTTTCAGGCAAACAAGGTACACAGTCAAAGCATGCCTTCTAGAACACAGTCTAGGTAATAACTTCTGGTCTAAGGAAAGACATACCCAAATATAAAGAGACTACTCTAATGATACTCTCTGTGAGATTTCCTCATAGAGTCTCTTTGTGGGTCTGTTCAGTGCGAGCTATACCCTTATAGGTCCACCCACGACTTTAGCTAAGACATCTCCATATCTGTAGCTCATGAGGTCTTTACCTTGCATCCAAATACAATTAGATAAGTCGTGCTAGTCTTACCCGAGATCACTGATCCCCATTCTCAGTGTCTCTAGACTAGGAACATAAAATTAGCAATAAATATCCAGTATCCTTGAATCCTCATGATCGTGATCTCATCACAGATACTCAAGAGATACCTATTTTATTCCAAGGGGTTTATCCAGTTACTCATATAAAATATTAACAGTAATATTGAGACAAAATATGAAACAGGATAAATAGTGTTTTTATTTATTTGCAACAATACAAAGGTCCACATATGTCCTAATCTAATTAAAAGATTGTCTCTAGGACATCCATATACTAACAAGCTCCCACTTGGCCTAGAGCCAATCAGACCTAAGTCGTATACCCAAAGCCTCATAATGACTATCATGTTTTCTCTGAGAAATAGCCTTTGTCAGAGAATCGGCTAGGTTATCATCTGTGGGAATATAATCCATTTTTACATCCATCCTATCAGGTGATATCTGCGGAGCACGTGCTTCGATCTTTGATGAGACCTAGGTTCCTTTGACTGCGCAATGGCTCCAGTGTTGTCGCAAAGCAACTGTATGGGCTCATCCACGCTTGGAACCACCCTAAGTTTAGATATGAACTTCTTAATCCACACGGCCTCCTTAGCTGCTTCTGAAGCAGCTATATATTCAGCTTCTGTCGTTGAATCTGCTGTTGTCTCCTGCTTGGAACTCTTCCAAGTTACTGCCCCACAATTTAAAGTGAATACGAACCCTGACTGTGACTTGCAGTCATCTTTGTCACTCTAAAAGCTGGCATCAGTGAACCCTTTCACTGTTAGCTCATCAACCCCACCATAGACCAGAAACACATCCTTAGTTCTTCTTAAGTATTTAAGGATGGTCTTGACTGCTGTCCAGTGACCCTCTCCAGGGTCCGACTGGTATCTGCTCGTAATGCTCAAAGCATATGAGACATCTGGTCTCGTACATATCATGGCATACATGATGGATCCAATAGTCGAAGCGTATGGAATTCCACTCATGCGATCCTTCTTAGGCTGTGACTTAGGACACATAGCCTTTGAAAGATGTACCCTATGACTGACGGGAAGAAAACCCCTTTTCGACCCTTCCAATCTAAACCTCTTTAGCATCTTGTCAACATACGTGGATTAAGATAAACCCAGCAGCTTCTTGGATCTATCTCTATAGATATTTATACCAAGTATAAAGACCGCTTCTCCCAAATCCTTTATGGTGAAGCTTTTTGAAAGCCACTCTTTCGTTATTTGTAATGTGGGGATGTCATTTCCTATTAACAATATGTCATCTACATAAAGTACCAGGAAGACGACATTACTCCCACTAACCTTCTTGTAAACACAAGGTTCATCATCGTTCTTGATAAAACCGATACTCTTAACGACTTCATCAAAACGAATATTCCAACTCTTTGATGCTTGCTTTAGCCCATATATCGATCTTTGATGTTTGCATACCATATGCTCCTGATCTTTGATTTCAAAGCCCTCAGGTTGTGTAATGTACACTTCCTCCTTCAAGAAGCCATTCAAGAAGGCGATATTGACATCCATTTGCCAAATTTCATAGTCGTGATATGCCGCTATTGCAAACATGATCCTAATAGATTTGACCATGGCAACAGGCGAGAAAGTCTCATCATAGTCAACTCCTTGTCTTTGACGATACCCTTTCGCAACCAACCTAGCTTTGTAGGTCTGAACGTTGCCATCTGCATCAGTCTTTCTTTTAAAGACCCATTTGTTACCGATAGGAACTATTCCTTGCGGTTTAGGTACCAAGGTCCATACCTTGTTTTGATACATCGAATCCATTTCAGATTCCATTGCTTCAAGCCATCTAGAAGAGTCAACATCCTTGACTGCCTCTTCATAGTTACTTGGTTCATCATCCTCGACGGTTTGTTGATTCTCAATCACAAACTCATACCTCTCAGGTGGATAGATGACCCTCGTTGACCTACGGAGTTGTGTGTTTACTTCTCCATTGGAGAACGTCGCCTGCGGAGCAGACTCAGGTTCCTCAATCTGTTCATGTGGTTCTTGAACTTCTTCAAGATCAATCTTACTCCCACTGGCTCCTTGAGAGATCAAATCCTTCTCAAGGAACTCAGCATTCTTTGACACAAACACCTTGTGTTCATCCATGGAGTAAAAGTAGTATCCCTTAGTACCTTTGGGATACCCCACAAATAGACATTTAGTACTCTTAGCACTAAGCTTGTCTGATGCCAACGCTTTGACATAAGCTGGCGATCCCCATACCCTGAGGTAACTCAGGTTGGGTCTCTTATCATTCCATATCTCATATGGTGTGGTCTGAATAGATTTAGACGGTACCCTATTTAGAAGGTATGCCGCTGTGTCTAAGGCATATCCCCAAAACTATTTTGGAAGTTGAGTCTCACTCATCATAGACCTGACCATGTCTAACAAGGTCCTGTTTCTCCTTTCGGAGACACCATTTTGGTGTGGTGTGTAAGGTGCAGTAAACTGCGAGAGAATTCCATTTTCTCTCAGATAATCCTGAAACTCATGGCTCATATATTCACCACCACGATCTGATCGTAATGTCTTAATCATCTTGCCACGTTGTTTCTCTACTTCATTCCTAAACTCCTTGAACTTTCCAAAGGCTTTGGATTTATATCTCATTAGGTACACGTACCCAAATCTTGATTTGTCATCAGTAAAGGTGATGAAGTAGGAGTATCCTCCTCTAGCCTCTATAGACATTGGCCCACAAACATAGTGTGAATGAGTTCTAATAACTCACTAGCCCTATGACTCTCAAGCCCTTTGGGCTTGTGACAAGTCATTTTCCCAGCTAGACAAGATTCACATTGTCCATAGGATTCCAAATCCATGGAATCTAGGTATCCATTTGCATGCATCCTAGACAATCTTGTTTCGTTTATGTGCCCTAGTCTACAATGGCAAAGATAAGATTGATTATCTATCCTAGGTCGTTTCACGGCTATATTGAGCACTTCAGTTCCCATTTCCAGAACATACAATCCATTTATTAAAGAAGCAGTACCATAAACAATATCATTCGAAATGATAGAAAATGTACCATTCTTAATACTAAAAGTAAAACCATCTTGTTCTAAACAAGAAATAGAAACAATGTTTCTATAAATGTTTGGAACATAAAGACAATTATTCAAATGCAATAAAAGGCCCGTAGGCAAAATAAGGTCGGCATCTCCAACAGAATGAGCAGCAACCCTTGCTCCATTGCCAACGCGGAGGTCCACCTCGTTTCTCTCCAATCTCCTTGAGCTCCTAAGCATCTGCAACATATTTTGCAGATATGAGAACCATAACCGGTATCCAATACCCATGAGGTAGGATTAGCACAAGAATAATTTATCTCAATCATGAAAGTACCTGAGGTAGAAGCATCACCATGCTTCTTGTCCTTCACACTCTTCAGGTAGTCTGGACAATTCCTCTTCCAATGGCCTTTCTTGCCACAATGGAAGCACTCAGCATCGCTTTTGTCCTTGGATGCACTCTTACCCTTCTTTTTGCCTTTCTTCTTCTTAGGTTTTCCTTTGGGTTTAAGGGAGTCTCCTTTCGCAGGCTCCTTGACCTTACCATTTGCCTTGCTAGGCCCACCAATCAGAAGAGCATTTGTCCTATCCTTCTTGATAGACACTTCAGCAGTTGTTAACATGCTTAACAATTCAGGCAAGCTCACAAGCATCCCATGCATGTTGTTATTCATAATGAATTGACTGAAGGAAGGTGGAAGCGAGGTCAGGACTAAGTCATTACTTAGCTCGGCATCTATCACGAAGGCCTAGATTTCCTAGCTTCACAATGAGCCCGATCATCTTAAGAACATGACTGCTCACAGACATGTTCTCAGACATCATGCATGAGAACAATTCTCTAGAGGCCTCATACCTCTCATGCCTGCCTTTAATGTCATACAACTCCTTGAGATGTAAGACAATAGAGGGAGCATCCATATGCTCATGCTGCTTTTGCAGTTCAGGCGACATGGATGCCAACATGATGCAGACAGTCAACACATTGTCATCCATGTGCTGTTTGTGGGCCTCGAAATCAAATTTCGCGAACCCATATTCCCCTTCCCTAGGAGCTACGGGTAATGCAGCATCCAGGACATAAGCTATTTTTTCGGCCCTAAGAACAATTCTTAAGTTCCAATACCAGTCCATAAAGTTTGAACCGGTCAGTTTGTTCGTATCGAGTATTGAGCGCAGTGACAGTGGATTAGTCATACTAAAAACTGAAAAAGATGTAAAGATGATTTAATTAATATATTTAGACATGTTGTATATGTTAGTATTTGGATGTCCTAGAGACAATCTTATGATTAAATAAGGACAGAGATGTAGACCTTTTTTTAATATTGTCGCAAATAAATAAAAGCACTCTTTATCTTGTTTCATAATTATGTCTCGATATTAATATTAATATATTATGAATAACTTGATAAACCCCGTGGAATAAAATAGGTATCTCTTGAGTATCTGTGATGAGATCACAATCACGAGGATTCAAGAATACCGGATTTTTATTCCTAATTTTATGTTCCTAGTCTAGAGATACTGAGAATGGGGTCAGTAATCTCGGGTAAGACTAGCACGACTTATCTATTTGTATATGGATACAAGGTATAGACCTCATGTGCTACAGATATGGAGATGTCTTAGCTAAAGTCGTGGGTGGACCTATAAGGGTATAGCTCGCACTGAACGGACTCACAAAGAGACTGTATGAGGAACTCTCACAGAGAGTATCATTAGAGTAGTCTCTTTATATTTGGGTATGTCTTTCCTAAGACCAGAAGTTATTACCTAGACTGTCTTCTAGAAGGCATGCTTTGATTGTGCACCTCGTCTGCCTGAAACATGGAGACTCATAGGTATACTGTTGGGCTTGTCCAGAAAGAACACAGGGCTAGGGTGATAAGCTGAAGGAATTCGTCAAATCTCTGTGAGAGATTAGGTTATCTGTAAACCGGAGAAATCAGGATGACATTTACAGGGACTCGGGAATCTATGCATAGTAAAAGAGATCATGAGATGATCTACCTTTAGAGTCTGTAAATTGAAGATTCCCTATTTCGAATAAAGCTTACCCTAAACCGCAGGGGTTGATACGCTTCCTTACCCTAGGTTTTATGGGAAGGTAACCGAGACGAAAGAAAATATATACGGCAACCAAATATGTTTAATAGGATGATCAAATCATTAATCTAACTAGTTCTGGGGCAACAAAGCATTGCTAGTGCTCTGTGTTGTCATTAGATGGGTTTTGGGCTTATTGGGCCCAAGCCCATTTATGTCAGTGGCTAAGTTGGACCTAATGGGTCACACACAAACACCTAATTGTCTAGATGCTCTAGCATTAAAGGTATTGGGCCTAATAATAGTTATTAGCCCAAGAAGTTGTTTGGAACTCCACCTAAAGGGGTGGAGGGCGCATGGTTCATTGTAATGGGCTTGGATAGTCCAAGACATTACTAATTAATTTAATTAGTTAAATTAATTATCAAACATTTAAATTTTGAATTTTGGAATTCGAAATTTGAATTTTGAAATTTTGAATTTTGAATTTGAATTTGAATTTTGAATTTTGTACTTGTAATTTGAAATTTGAAATTTGAAATTTGAATTTTAAAATTTGAATTTGAATGTTTGAACATTTGAATTTGAATATTTGAATGTTTGAATTCAAATATTTGAATTTGAATTTGAATTGCCTATGAAAGGTTGTTTCATAACAAAAGGATAAGATGAGATCTTGTTGAAACAAATAACTAGTATCATGAGAGAATCTTTTGGACAAGATCCAAGGCCATATATGGCGCTGATTTGCGTTATTGGTGAGCAAGATTTGCTCATCAAAATCAGCTCCAGAAGATTCAGTCAGTTGGGAGAAAATCTGAGTGAGTTGATTCAAATTTGAATGCAACTACTCAGATGTATCTGGTCACCTTTTTGGGCTATATGGGGCGCACCATATAGCTGATCTTATGAAGATTTCTGATCAGAATTTTGAATAGGTTTTGAACCAATTCTCAAGAGAATATTCTAGGAGACTGTTAGCAATTTTTGAAATAAAACAGCTCCACTTCTCTCTCTCCTATCTGGCGCCTAGAAAAATCTGATCGGTATTTTATTTTAAATACTCTCCTCTTATGTGCCTAAGTGTTCAGTTGTTCCTCCAAGGGTTTTTCTGAAAACCTAGCCTATTCTTTCTTCTCTCCTGCGCCACTTGTGAAGCTTTCACATTGAGAGCTTCACTTTTTCAAACACTCTCACCTAGCCTCCATCTTCACACATAGAGCGCCTAGCAAGCCTCTTTGTGGTGATCATACGGTGGCTTCACAAGAAGGAGTTCTTGCACCTAGACGAGTGGGTGGTGTGGATCAACGTTAGAGGGTCTGAACCCTTCAGACCGGCCTTGATCATCTGGTGATTTCCCGAACAAGGTAACATCATGCTTTCCTAAAGCATGATCTTGATGTGCATGTATATTCCGCAAAGAAAAATTTTGTTTTTCCCTCTTGCATGCATCGGCTTTCAAGGCCAATTCGAACTTTCAAGTGGTATCAGAGCCCGGTTGTTTTACCATCGACGGGTGATGGTACCTTGTTTGTGATCATATTTCTCACGGTTAAAATCTCTTTAAAGGTTAAAGATTCAATTTTTTATGAATGGATTCTAATCTACAATACTTTAAACGGTTAAAGTTTTCGTTTTTATGAACATGTTATTTCGAATGCCATGTTCGTGCATCCATTCATATTCATGGTTGTCTTTTTTTTATAAGAGTTTTAAAAGGAAGCACCTTTTTGAAGGGTGGAGTTCGACCATGAAAGGTGTTTTGAACACCTTGATTGTTTTCTTATTTTTTCTCCATGAATTGTTTCATGAGCATGCAGTTAAATTTTTCGAAAATTAATCTCATATACATGAGTATATGGTTCAGCCATTAAGTGTTGATGGCTATATGCATGATTTAATTTTGTGTTCTTTGAGAAAGAGTCAACAAAATTAGAATTATATTAATTGTTATATAATTCGGCCAATTGAAAAATTAAGAAAAGTTTTAAATTTTAAATATGTTTTGATAATTAATTGTTAAATATCAAGACATACGTGAAAAAGATTGTGGATAGATTGGTTTGGTAGAAGGGTCCCCAACGATTTCTTCACATTAGACTTACAGCCTTGGCTCATAAAAAATGTGAGTAAGGGTTGGAATTATCAAATTCATGTTGATTGGAGAGATGTTTTCTATACTACTTGCTGGAATCTTTGGAATTGGCGTAATCATCATATTCATGATGATAGTTTCCGAAGGCCAAGCAATGATAAGCGTGTCATTTCTGATTTTATTGCGCATTTAATTGAAGCTAGAGGTAAGAATAGAAGCATTCTTGGCAGCTTCCCTAATGCCCATCAGCCTACTAAATGGTGTCGTCTTGAACCTGGTCGGTTGAAGATTAACACAGATGGTGCTTCTTCCTTATCTAGGCAGCATGCTAGCTGTGGAGGCCTTGCTAGAGATCACAATGGTGCTTTTCTGGGTGGTTTCTCTTTCAGATTAGGTTTCTGTAATCCTCTTGATGCAGAACTCTGGGGTATCCTCAAAGGCTTAGAGCTGGCCTGGGGTACTGGTGCTAGGAGAGTGGAGTTGGAATGTGACTCAGAAATTGCTCTTAGCACTATCCAAGAAGGGAGCAATAATCACAGAAACTCTCAGGTTGTTTCCCGTATTCACAAATGGCTTGCTGAAGATTGGGATGTTCGTTGGGTCCACACTTTTCGAGAAAATAACAGATGTGCTCACTGGTTTGCTTCTAAGCATTTTGAGGATGATAATAATCTTATTGTTTATCATTCTCCTCCTTCTCCTTTGTTAGAGCTCCTTCTTCAGGATGCTTCTGTAGATCTTTTAAGTTCTCGCGTCGTGTAATTTTTGTTTTGTTTGGGGCTTTTGCCCCTCTTTATTACAAAAAAAAAAAGAAAAATATATATTATGTGATAATATTTTGTACTTGTGAGTTGTCTAACATTTTAGGTGCAAAAGAGGAAGGGGATGGTCATGGTGCCCGGAATTTGAAATTTCAAATTTAAATTAATGTGTAATTTTGGGCTCTTTTAAAAGAGATGTAATTTGAATTTCAAATTTTGTATTTTAAATTTTGTCCCTCCAAGATGTTTTGGAGTTTCTTTAATTGTAATTAGAGAAATTAGGCTAGTGGTGTATAGACGACAAGAAGCCGAGGCTTGAGAAGCAAGATGGACAAAAGAGCGAGCACCATGACTATCTCAAAATAAAACTGTTTTAATTTGCATGTATGTTATTATACGACTAGTATGCATGAGATAGAGTACCGCGATATGTATGCTTTATGGCTTATGACGTCTAGTATGCATGAGTTGGACTAAATCGCGTTTGTATGATTATTATGCAAGTCCAATTGCGACTAGTTTAAACCGTTAGATGTATGACATAGGTTACGACTAGCATGATAATATATTAATGCGTTTGATGAGACTTAATAAACCCTTAATAAAATGAACCCTTAAAAGGAATAAAATTATTAAGCGCATGATTACCTCCCACCACCAATATTACTCAAACCTCCTCTAAATAGTGGTGCTCTACAACCCAGTTGGGACCCACTGTTTCGTTGAGTAAGAGTAGTATTAGAAGTGTAAGACACTTGGGGTGCTGGTTAGTGCTTAACTGAGACATAAGCTGCAGGCCCAGCCGGACTTATGTGCTTAGGGTAATAGTGCTAGGTTGGTTGTATGAGATGCACCACTAAGTGACAAGGAGTTGTCAACCTAATGTTAAGAAAGGGTATGAGATACCATTGATAAAGATCAATCCATTATTTAAATTAATCTTGCGGTCTCAGACGAGGGTTAAAATAAATAATCGCATTCTTAATCCCACTAAGGTAAATTCTAAAAGTAGAATAACCCTAAGTCAAAAGGAAGGGTCATTGACTTAGATAAAATAGTGGGAGGGGCAAATAAATAAAAGTCTTTAATAATTTGTTTTTACTACATGTCCAAATATTAATTAATTTTTATCTTTACATTTTTCAGTTAATTAGTATGACTAATACACTGTCATTGCGCTCCATACTTGATACGAACAAGCTAACCGGTCCAAATTTTATGGTCTGGTATCGGAACCTAAGAATTGTTCTAAGGGCCGAAAAGATTGCTTACGTCCTAGATGCTGAATTACCCGTAGCTCTTAGGGAAGGGGAAGATGGGTTCGCGGAATTTGATTTCGAGGCCCACAAACAGCACATGGATGACAATGTGTTGGCTGTCTGCATCATGTTGGCATCCATGTCGCCTGAACTGCAAAAGCAGCATGAGCATATGGATGCTCCCTCTATTGTCTTACATCTCAAGGAGTTGTATGACATTAAAGGCAGGCATGAGAGGTATGAGGCCTCAAGAGAATTGTTCTCTTGCAGGATGCTTGAGAGCATGTCTGTTGGCAGTCATGTTCTTAAGATGATCGGTCTGATTGAGAAGCTAGGAAATCTAGGCTTTATCATGGATTCCGAACTAAGTAATGACTTAGTGCTCACCTCACTTCCACCTTCCTTTAGTCAATTCATCATGAATTACCACATGCATGGGATGCAAGTGAGCTTGCCTGAGTTGTTAAGTATGTTAACAACTGCTGAAGTGTCTATCAAGAAGGATAAGACACAAGCTCTTCTGATTGGTGGGCCTAGCAAGGCCAAGGGTAAGGGTAAGGGGCCTGCTAAAGGTGACTCCCTTAAGCCCAAAGGAAAATCCAAGAAGAAGAAGGGCAACAAGAAGGGTAAGAAAGCATCCAAGGACAAAGGCGATGTTGAGTGCTTCCATTGTGGCAAGAAAGGCCATTGGAAGAGGAACTGTCCAGACTACCTGAAGAGTGTGAAGGACAAGAAGCATGGTGATGCTTCTACCTCAGGTATTTTCATGATTGAGATAAATTATTCATGTGTTAATCCTACTTCATGGGTATTGGATACCGGTTGTGGTTCTCACATCTGCAATATGTTGCAGGTACTTAGGAGCCCCAGGAGATTGGAGAGGAACGAGGCGGACCTCCGCATTGGTAATGGAGCAAGAGTTGCTGCTCATTCTATTGGAGAAGCCGACCTCATTTTGCCTACGGGCCTTTTTCTGCATTTGAATAAATGTCTTTATGTTCCAAGTATTTCTAGAAACATTATTTCAATTTCTTGTTTAGAACAAGATGGATTTATTTTCAGTATTAAGAATGGTCCATTTTCTATCATTATGAATGATATTGTTTATGGTACTGCTACCTTAATAAATGGATTGTATGTTCTAGAAATGGGAACTGAAGTGCTCAAAATAGATGTGAAACGACCTAGGATGGATAATCAATCATATCTTTGGCACTGTAGACTAGGGCACATAAATGAAACAAGATTGTCTAGGATGCATGCAAATGGATACCTAGATTCCTTGGATTTGGAATCCTATGGACAATGTGAATCTTGTCTAGCTGGGAAAATGACTCATCACACGCCCAAAGGGCTTGAGAGTCATAGGGCTAGTGAGTTATTAGAACTCATTCACTCTGATGTATGTGGCCCAATGTCTATTGAGGCTAGAGGAGGATACTCCTATTTCATTACCTTTACGGATGATAAATCAAGATTTGGGTATGTGTTCCTGATGAGATATAAATCCGAAGCTTTTGAAAAGTTCAAAGAGTTTAGGAATGAAGTAGAGAAACAACGTGGCAAGATAATTAAGACATTACGATCAGATCGTGGTGGTGAATATTTGAGCCATGAGTTTCAGGATTATCTAAGAGAGAATGGAATTCTCTCGCAGTTTACTGCTCCTTACACACCACACCAAAATGGTGTCTCCAAAAGGAGAAACAGGACCTTGTTAGACATGGTTAGGTATATGATGAGTGAGACTCAACTTCCAAAATCGTTTTGGGGATATGCCTTAGACACAGCGGTATACCTTCTAAATAGGGTACCGTCTAAATCTGTTCAGACCACACCATATGAGATATGGAATGGTAAGAGACCCAACCTGAGTTATCTCAGGGTTTGGGGATCGCCAGCTTGTGTCAAGACATTGGCATCAGACAAGCTTAGTGCTAAGAGTACTAAATGTCTTTTTGTGAGGTATCCTAAAGGATACTACTTTTACTTTATGGATGAACACAAAGTGTTTGTATCCAAGAATGCTGAGTTCCTTGAGAAGGATTTGATCTCTCAAGGAGCCAGTGGGAGTAAGATTGATCTTGAAGAAGTTCAAGAACCACATGAACAGATTGAGGAACCCAAGTCTGCTCAGCAGGCGACGTTCTCCGATGGAGAAGTAAACACACAACTCCGTAGGTCTACGAGGGACATCCATCCACCTGAGAGGTATGGGTTTGTGATTGAGAATCAGCAAACCGTCGAGGATGATGAACCAAGTAACTACGAAGAGGCAGTCAAGGATGTTGACTCTTCTAGATGGCTTGAAGCCATGGAATCTGAAATAGATTCGATGTATCAGAACAAGGTATGGACCTTGGTTCCTAAACCACAAGGAATAGTTCCTATCGGTAATAAATGGGTCTTTAAAAGAAAGACTGATGCAGATGGCAACGTTCAGACCTACAAATCTAGGTTGGTGGCGAAAAGGTATCGTCAAAGACAAGGAGTTGACTATGATAAAACTTTCTCACCAGTTGCCATGATCAAATCTATAAGGATCATGCTTGCAATAACAGCATATCACGACTATGAAATTTGGCAAATGGATGTCAAGACTGCCTTCTTGAATGGGTTCTTGAAGGAGGAAGTGTACATGACACAACCTGAAGGCTTTGTAATCAAAGATCAGGAGCATATGGTATGCAAACTTCAAAGGTCGATATATGGGCTAAAACAAGCATCAAGGAGTTGGAATATTCGTTTTGATGAGGTCGTTAGGAGTAACGGTTTCATCAAGAACGAGGATGAACCTTGTGTTTACAGGAAGGTTAGTGGGAGTAATGTTGTCTTCCTAGTACTTTATGTAGATGACATATTGCTTATAGGAAATGACATCCCCACATTACAAAAAATGAAAGAGTGGCTTTCAGAAAGCTTCACCATAAAGGATTTGTGAGAGGCGGCCTTTATACTTGGTATAAAGATCTATAGAGATAGACCAAACAGGCTGCTGGGTTTATCTCAATCCACGTACATTGACAAGATGCTAAAGAGGTTTAGCATGGAAGGGTCGAAAAGGGGTTTTCTACCTGTCAGTCATGGGATACATCTTTCAAAGGCTATGTGTCCTAAGTCACAGCCTGAGAAGGATCGCATGAGTGGAATTCCATACGCTTCGGCTATTGGGTCCATCATGTATGCCATGATATGTACGAGACCAGATGTCTCATATGCTTTAAGCATTACGAGCAAATACCAGTCTGACCCTGGAGAGGGTCACTGGACGGCAGTCAAGACCATCCTTAAATACTTGAGAAGAACTAAGGATGCGTTTCTGGTCTATGGTGGGGTTAATGAGCTTACAATGAAAGGGTTCACTGATGCCAGCTTTCAGAGTGACAAAGATGACTGCAAGTCACAGTCAGGGTTTGTATTCACCTTAAATGGTGGGGCAGTATCTTGGAAGAGTTCCAAGCAGGAGACAACAGCAGATTCAACGACAGAAGCTGAATACATAGCTGCTTCAGAAGCGGCTAAGGAGGCCGTGTGGATCAAGAAGTTCATATCTGAACTTAGGGTGGTTCCAAGCGTGGATGAGCCTATACAGTTGCTGTGCGACAACACTGGAGCCATTGCGCAGTCAAAGGAACCTAGGTCTCATCAAATATCTAAGCACGTGCTCCGCATATATCACCTGATTAGAGAAATCATTGATAGAATGGATGTAAAGATGGATTATGTTCCCACAGATGATAACCTGGCCGATTCTCTGACAAAGGCTGTTTCTCAGAGTAAACATGATAGTCATTATGAGGCTTTGGGTATACGACTTAGGTCTGATTGGCTCTAGGCCAAGTGGGAGCTTGTTAGTATTTGGGTGTCCTAGAGACAATCTTATGATTAAATAAGGACAGAGATGTAGACCTTTTTAATATTGTCGCAAATAAATAAAAGCACTCTTTATCTTGTTTCATAATTATGTCTCGATATTAATATTAATATATTATGAATAACTTGATAAACCTCGTGGAATAAAATAGGTATCTTTTGAGTATCTGTGATGAGATCACAATCATGAGGATTCAAGAATACCGGATGTTCATTCCTAATTTTATGTTCCTAGTCTAGAGATACTGAGAATGGGGTCAGTAATCTCGGGTAAGACTAGCACGACTTATCTATTTGTATATGGATACAAGGTATAGACCTCCTGTGCTACAGATATGGAGATGTCTTAGCTAAAGTCGTGGGTGGACCTATAAGGGTATAGCTCGCACTGAACGGACCCACAAAGAGACTCTATGAGGAACTCTCACAGAGAGTATCATTAGAGTAGTCTCTTTATATTTGGGTATGTTTTTCCTAAGACGAGAAGTTATTACCTAGACTGTGTTCTAGAAGGCATGCTTTGATTGTGCACCTCGTCTGCGTGAAACATGGAGACTCATAGGTATATTGTTGGGCTTGTCCTGAAAGAACACAAGGCTAGGGTGATAAGCTGAAGGAATTCGTCAAATCTCTGTGAGAGATTAGGTTATCTGTAAACCGGAGAAATCGGGATGACATTTACAGGGACTCGGGAATCTATGCATAGTAAAAGAGATCATGAGATGATCTGCCTTTAGAGTCTGTAAATTGAAGATTCCCTAATTTCGAATAAAGCTTACCCTAAACCGCAGGGGTTGATACGCTTCCTTACCCTAGGTTTTATGGGAAGGTAACCGAGACGAAAGGAAATATATACGACAACCAAATATGTTTAATAGGATGATCAAATCATTAATCTAACTAGTTCTGGGGCAACAAAGCATTGCTAGTGCTCTGTGCTGTCATTAGATGGGTTGTGGGCTTGTTGGGCCCAAGCCCATTTATGTCAGTGGCTAAGTTGGACCTAATGGGTCACACACAAACACCTAATTGTCTAGATGCTCTAGCATTAAAGGTATTGGGCCTAATAATAGTTATTAGCCCAAGAAGTTGTTTGGAACTCCACCTAAAGGGGTGGAGGGCGCATGGTTCATTGTAATGGGCTTGGATAGTCCAAGACATTACTAATTAATTTAATTAGTTAAATTAATTATCAAACATTTAAATTTTGAATTTTGGAATTTGAAATTTGAATTTTGAAATTTTGAATTTTGAATTTGAATTTGAATTTCGAATTTTGAATTTGAAATTTGAATTTTGAATTTTGAAATTTGGATTTTGAATTCGAATTTTGAAATTCGAATTTTGAAATTTGAATTTTGAAATTTGAAAATTTGAATTTTGAACATTTGAATTTGAATATTTGAATGTTTGAATTCAAATATTTGAATTTGAATTTGAATTGCCTATGAAAGGTTGTTTCATAACAAAAGGATAAGAGGAGATCTTGTTGGAACAAATCACTAGTATCATGGGAGAATCTTTTGGACAAGATCCAAGGCCATATATGGCGCTGATTTGGGTTGTTGGTGAGCAAGATTTGCTCATCAAAATCAGCTCAAGAAGATTCAGTCAGTTGGGAGAAAATCTGAGTGAGTTGATTCAAATTTGAATGCAACTACTCAGATGTATCTGGTCACCTTTTTGGGCTATATGGGGCGCACCATATAGCTGATCTTATGAAGATTTCTGATCAGAATTTTGAATAGGTTTTGAACCAATTCTCAAGAGAATATTCTAGGAGATTGTTAGCAATTTTTGAAATAAAACAGCTCCACTTCTCTCTCTCCTATCTGGCGCCTAATGATCAGATTTTTAGGAGAAAAATCTGATTGGTATTTTATTTTAAATACTCTCCTCTTATGTGCCTAAGTGTTCAGTTGTTCCTCCAAGGGTTTTTCTGAAAACCTAGCCTATTCTTTCCTCTCTTCTGCGCTACTTGTGAAGCTTTCACATCGAGAGCTTCACTTTTTCAAACACTTTCACCTAGTCTCCATCTTCACACATAGAGCGCCTAGCAAGCCTCTTTGTGGTGATCATACAGTGGCTTCACAAGAAGGAGTTCTTGCACCTAGACGAGTGGGTGGTGTGGATCAACGTTAGAGGGTCTGAACCCTTCAGACCAGCCTTGATCATCTGGTGCTTTCACGAACAAGGTAACATGCTTTCCTAAAGCATGATCTTAATGTGCATGTATATTCCGCAAAGAAAAATTTTGTTTTTCCCTCTTGCATACATCGGCCTTCAAGGCCAATTCGAACTTTCAGAGCTGTCAAGAAGGGCTCAAGCCCTAGGGCCAGCCCTATAAAATTTTAGTCCTCTATGTAATGGGGCCATTTTAAGCCTATCCTTTTAAAACCCTCTCATTATGGGTTAGGTTGGGGCTGGCCCGCGGGCTACAATATTTAACCCAATTTACAACGAAAAAATTTCATCAAAAGTTTTGACGGAAAAAAGAATTCCTTCAAAAATTTTGACGGAATATTTTCCGTCCAAAATCTTCGAGGAAGATGTGACCCAATTAAAATTACAACGGAAATATTTTTTTCAAAATTTTTGAGGGAAATGTATCTGTGAAACTTTCGACGGAATTTAGATTTCGTAAAGATTTTTTACAAAATATTTTTTTCGTTGAAATTTTTTACAGAAATATTTTCGTCAAAGTTTTTTACAGAAATAATTTTCGTGGAAAATTTTTAACATAAATGTGTTTCATTTAAAATTTTGATAGAAATATTTTTTATCGAAAATTTTGTCAAAAATATTTTTCGTCAAAAATTTTAGAAAGAAATGTGTTTCGTCAAAAATTTTGACGAAAATTTTTTTCGTCCAAAATTTCGACAAAAACTTTTTTCATCAAAAATTTGAAAAGTAAATTTGTGTCAAAAAATTTGACGGAAATTTTTTCGTAAAAAATTTCGACGGAAATTTTTTTTGTCAAAAATTTCAACAAAAACTTTTTTCGGCAAAAATTTCGACGAAAATTTTTTCGTCAAAAATTTCTAAAAAAACTTTTTTCGTCAAGAATTTCGACGGAAATTTTTTCGTCAAAAATTTCGATGAAAATTTTTTCTTCAAAAATTTCAACGGACATTTTTTCGTCAAAAACTTTTACGGAATTTAGATTCTGTAAAGAATTTTAACAAATTTTTTTTTTCGTCAAAAATTTTGACGGAACTTTTTTTTCGTCAAAAATTTTGACGGAACTTTTTTTGTCAAGAATTTCGACGGAAATTTTTTCGTCAAAAATTTCGACGAAAATTTTTTCTTCAAAAATTTCAACGGACATTTTTTCGTGAAAAACTTTTACGGAATTTAGATTTTGTAAAGAATTTTGACGAATTTTTTTTCGTCAATTTTTTTACAAAAACGTTTTCTGTCAAAACTTTTTACGAAAAATTTCTATGCAATAATTTTTTTAAAAAGTGACAATTTTCTAAAAATTATTTATTTTTATTTTATCTAATAATTTCTATGCACCATTTTATTATAAATTTTTTTTATCAAAAAATACATATTATTTTTTTAGAAGGCCCGCGGGCTGGTCCTAACCCATAGAGCTTTGGCCCGTGTAGATCTATATCATTGTAGGCTTTTTGGCCCTGCAGGCTTTTTGGCCCTAACCCACTTGGGCTACGGCTAAATGGGCTCGGGATGGCCCGTTTTGACAGCTCTAGTGAAATGACACAAGTTGTGTCATTTAAAATGACAAACATTATGTTATCAAAAAAAAAAAAAATGACAAACATTTTTCCCTTAAAATAATCTACTACACTTTGATAATTGTTTATATTTCATCATTTGATGGTCATGTGGAAAAGCATTTAAGCGAAAAAGTTTTAGTTCCTCATGAAAATTCAACTATATATACACTCCAACTCTTTTGTCAAACACTTCTTTATTTTGGTAGTAAGATCCAAACCAATCTTTATTTTGGAACGAAAGTGAAGATCGTAATTTTTTTTAGGGACCAACATTTTTTTTTTACTCTATTCTTTATGTTGAATCATTCACATTCAAACCAATGTCATTAAAGATATTGGTGATCCACTCGGTACAAATCAATGGATCATTACTTCAATCTTTGAGTCATTGGCTTACCCATTGAATTATTGTTTCAATGGCTTGAACTGAGTTTATATAATAATAATGACATTTAATCAAACATGATGATATGGTATAATGGGAAATGTTATTCCCCAAGTCGCAGGTTTAAACCTTAAGTATAGAATTTGTCACCGAATATTTTACAACAATTTTCGTAAACCGTATCAACTAAAAGACAACAGTATAAATTTAACACCAATCGAATCTTGTCCAAGAATGGCTCACTGATTTAATAACACGAGTTATCAAATAACTCAATTAAACCGATTGGTGATCCGATTTTCTAATTCAACGATTTGGTTTAATTTTAATAATATCAGTAGAAAGTCCAAACAAGATGCATCTATAAAAAAAATATATTAAATGTTCAAGTCATTTATGTTAAAAAATTTATGTTAAAAAGATTTAGTTTTTTTTTTTTTTTGGTATCCTAAAAAGATTTAGTTTTTAACATAAATGACTTAAACATTTAATTTAATTTGTTTTTACAGATGCATATGGTTTGGACTTTGGATTGATATTATTAAAATTAAATCGAATCAGATTAGTCGCAAAGAGATGAATCAATTGAAATATCTTAAAAAAAAAATTTAGTTTGATCCAAATGATGGTAGCTCAAGTTGGTACATAGGATAAGAGCATGTGTGCGATCCTTCTCAGTATCATCTTTGGGAAGGGTTTAAAATCTTAATCCTAGACCTGTCTCGAATAGATATGCCTCCTATGAAAGGTAGATGTGGTGTATAAAAAAAATTTGATTCGAAATCAATCTAATTTTGTTTAGAAAAAAATAATCAATCGAATTTGGAGCAATTATTATTGTTATTATTATAGGTTTAAAGTTTTTAAAGTTATTTTAGATAATTTTATTTAATATTCATCAAAATACACACAAAAAGTATGTGAGGCTCATATTTTTTTTACCTCTCTTCTTCTCATATGGATACACATGGATCCCATTCTTTCTTTCTTTTGTTTATTTTGGTGAATATTAGATAAAGTTATCTAGATTAATGGTAGGAACTTTAAACCCTATTATTATTAAAAAAAACCACTCCTTTATCAATTTGTCATTTAATGTTTCTGTTCGATGGAAAAATATTTTGTTGCATAAAAAATTTCTGTACCATATTCACACAAAAATAAATGAGTGGTAGAGAGATATTTGTGTGCAGGAAAATCAGAAATATTAAAACCCTTATTTATTTATATAAAAAGCAGCTAAACAAAAAAAAAAAAGTAGCTAAACAACGATGTCGTTTTGTACATTCCAGTTTTTATACCCTATCTTTCTAGTCCTCTGCATCTCAGTTTCACCTCTCTGTCACGCTGCCCATAACAAGAGCACGAGCTGCCGCCGCCGCCACTACCGTGAACACCCCATACGACGTCGCAGGTATCTCTCATTCTCACTCGCTCTCTATCGCCTGCCACACACACGCACACAACTGAATTGAATTTCATCCCAAACAAATTCCGAATCGTTTAGTTCAAAAATAAAATAAAAAATCAACTAGGCATAAAGGTTTCAGTCCCTAGCAATTTTTTCCAGTTTCATAACTCATCGAAGCTTATTTAGTTATTTATTACTCTTATTGTTTCTGTGAATATTAGAACAAAAAAATACCATCAGTGTTTTTGACAAATTAGGGTTTGGTTACCCCCTTCTCAGGAAACAACACCGTTCATTTTGATCGGATCGGAAACATCGAAATCAAAGTAATGGCTGAGTATGACCTAACACCGCGTATGGCGCCGAACATGGACAGGCACCTTGTGTTCCCTCTTTTGGAGTTTCTGCAGGAGCGACAGCTATACGACGATGACCACATTCTGAAGGCCAAGATTGAGCTCCTCAACAACACCAACATGGTGGACTATGCTATGGACATCCACAAAAGCCTCTACCACACCGAAGACGTTCCTCAACAAATGATGGAAAGGAGGGCCGAAGTCGTCGCCAATCTCAAATCCCTTGAGGACGCCGCCGCGCCACTCGTCTCCTTCCTTCAAAACCCCGCTGCCGTTCAGGAACTCCGGGCTGACAAGCAGTATAATCTTCAGATGCTTAATGATAGATACCAGGTTCATCAAACTTTTCCTTTTTATTAACTTACTTAGTGTTGTATTTGGATAAAAAAAATTACTTTTTTGTTTAAGGAATGGAGAAGATTGTTGCTATAAAGCTCCTATGTGGGTTTGTAATAGGTGGCCTTGATTTGTATTATTTGCAAGAGGCTCATTAGGATGAAATTTTGCTTGTTGGGTTATGGTATATTAGGAGTAGAATCTCGAGAATGCGAACCTAGTAAAAAAGATTGTTAACCGAATTTTAGATTCTGATGTTGGGTTCCTCAAACTAGTATAAGGATCTCAAACTAGGCTATTGATTTGGACCCTGGGGGTATTTAAGTGCTCTATCCTTTAAGCACTGTTATATAAGTGGTTTGTAATAAAATCCCAATTTTAACTAGCTAGTATCATTTTAACTACATTAGTGTTTGTTGATGTTATTTACATAACGGTTAGTGTTGTCGCAACAAGACCCAGAAGCTACAGTTTTTAATAGTGTAATCAGCCTCTTGCAAATGCAAGGTAAGGCTGCCTACAATAGACCTAAATCCATTGTGACCCACACAATGGGTCCAGACCTTGCCTGGACCTTGAGCATAGCAGGGGCATATTGCATCGGGTTACTCTCTTTTTGTGTTCTAACTCCTCAAATGATGATTATGTTGTAACAGATTGGTCCTGCACAAATAGAGGCATTATACCAATATGCCAAATTTCAATTTGAGTGTGGAAACTACTCTGGTGCTGCTGATTATCTTTATCAGTACAGAGCTTTATGCACAAACAGTGAACGGAGTCTAAGTGCACTGTGGGGAAAGCTGGCAGCTGAAATATTGATGCAAAACTGGGACATTGCTCTTGAAGAGCTCAATCGTTTGAAGGAAATCATTGACTCAAAGGTTGGTTGGTTTATCAGTTGATCTTTTGTGTAGCAGCACATACTTGTTGGTAATGCTTATATTAATATAGACTAACTAGCTGTGAACCTTGCTGCAGAATTTTTCCTCACCCTTGAATCAGGTGCAAAGCAGAATATGGTTGATGCATTGGAGTTTGTTCATCTTTTTCAACCATGACAATGGAAGAACACTGATAATTGATCTATTTAATCAGGACAAGTATGCTTTGTTGACTTAGCTATATTTTATTTTTATTGTTAATCCTCATCAAATTGGTAAATTGCTTCCTATCTCTGGGGTAGCTTTGTTCTTGCATCTTCTAGGCTTATTATTTGTAATGTTTCTTTATCTAAGGTGTGATATAATTTCCAGGTATCTAAATGCAATCCAAACTAGTGCTCCACACCTTCTACGTTACTTGGCCACAGCATTCATTGTCAACAAGCGTAGGAGGCCTCAATTCAAAGATTTTATAAAAGTTATTCAACAAGAGCAGCATTCATATCACGACCCCATCACTGAGTTTTTGGCTTGTGTTTATGTAAACTATGACTTTGATGGGGCTCAAAAGAAGATGAGGGAGTGTGATGAAGTAAGTGTGCTCTATGTTGGCTAGTTAATTCATGTAAACTGTGGAAGTGATGTAACTCGAATAGTTTATTCAGTTTTCCTTATTCTTATAGTATTTTGTCCATGTTAATTACTATCTACGCCTGAATGTGTTGATTATAATATGCATGTCTATTGTGAAAATGCAGGTAATTCTCAATGATCCCTTCCTTGGTAAAAGAGTTGAAGAAAGCAACTTTTCAACTGTACCATTAAGGGATGAGTTCCTTGAAAATGCTAGGCTATTTATCTTTGAGACATACTGTAGAATACACCAACGCATTGACATGGGGTATGTACCTAATTTCTCATATAAGATATTGCAGATATTTCTGTTATGCATCCACAATTTTGCACCCACCAAAAAACACAATTCAAATTCTGTGCCCTTGATCTTTGAGACAGTCTGTAAAAGTAAAAGGCATATAATAAGAGTTATGCTTTTTCTAGTGGCCACAAAGGTTTGGCACTAGCTCTTCTCTTTATTTCTCATTTTTAAGGGGGTGGTATTAGTATATAATGTTGTATTTTCTCAATGTATTTGTTTCTATTGTTGATGACTTGATGATTTCTTTTGGTCTGCTTTTTCATGCAACACAACTGAATGTTATTATGGGGATTTAGTAACCAAATCTTCTATAAGTAGGGTTGCCTAATTGCTAATATTTTTTACAGAGTTCTTGCTGAGAAGTTAAATTTAAATTATGAGGAGGCTGAGACATGGATTGTAAATCTCATCCGTAGCTCAAAGCTTGATGCTAAAATTGACTCTCAAACTGGAACCGTTATCATGGAACCCAATCATCCAAATGTGTAAGTTAACTTTGATTACAGACTTGATAGATAAGGACATTTATTGCTTCCTTTCGACTCAGCCATATTGACTGGTGTCCCCCTTTCCTTCATATTTGTCATCCTTCCATTTTAAGACCTTTGATCTTTGAAGTGCTACATCTCCAGGTATGAGCAGCTGATGGACCATACCAAGGCCCTTAACGGGCGTACTTACAAGTTGGTCAGTCAACTTCTGGAACATGCACAAGCTCAGACAGCCCGATAACTGGCTAGGTAGACTGATGAGATTATTTGTTTTATCTTTCCAGATACCTTGATTTGTTTTTTTGGATTTAGAATTACGTCAATTTGATGGGATGTAATCGCTCTCTAGAAGATGGCTTTTTGGATAGCTCTCATATGTTAAGGTGTTGCCCCAAACGTGTAGGGTTGATAATTACCTTTTTGCTTAATATGTTTTCCATAAACTTCATAATTTCAGGAATATTTGCCCTTTTTAATCTTTTTAGAAATCATCTCATTTTTTCTCTTTTCATTTTTGTCTCTCTTTCAAATATCAGTATACAATTCCAATGTTAACTATGTGTTGCTTTGCTAACTATTTTGCAAGTAGCATGTAAGTATACACGACAAGAAGTAATATAGCTCGTGTTTAAAATCTGATTATCGTTTCTTCATATAGTCACGTGGAAGTGATTTTACAATTGCTATATAGAAAAACTAAAACTAATGGAATAAAACTTGATGTTAGAAATATGTTTTTGAAAGGATTTTCTGATTGTCTTGTGAATTAAGTTGTTGAAGGCAAACAAAGTTAAAAAGGGGTTCTTGGAAATTTTTCAGAGAAATTATTTAACTTGTTAAAAAACAGAATTTCAAAAAACTGATTAAGTGAGTAATTGATAGAGTAAATCTTTTAAGGTAGAGAAAATAGGTTGAGTATCCAGTATCCGTCATTTCTTATGTTTTTATAATGTGATTGGGTTTTTGAATGAGTATCCAGTATCCGTCATTATATATATATATTCGAATATTCACATGTGCTTCCTTCTTCATGTCTAAAGTAAGGAGTCTATTTGAATAAGTTTTTATTCAAGGAACATATGCTTGACAAAAGTCTAATGGTTCTGTTCATCGACAAAGATCCTCTCAGCTAATTTTCATGCTTGGCCTTTGCAAGAAAAACATAGAACAATTTTTAACTCATCAAGCATACTGGAATAAACAGACCTGACGTTAAAATCAGTTTAAAAACAATAAGCAAATTGGGCTAACATTCACCCCAACCTAGCAATAATTTAGCTCAAACCCATTTTGGGTTGAGCATCAAAACAGTAACCAGAAAGTGAAATTACAGAACCAAACACAAAAATGTAAACTATTGCAGCTGCAAGTCTGCAACATCACCGATTCTTGATTTAGTGGTTAATATTTCCATATCTCTGGTTCATTGATTCTTGATTGAATTGTATCGGTAACCGATCAATTAATTGTTTAGAGATCCCATTTTTGATTCAACCGGCCGGTTGAGTCCGATTTTAATTAGAGCTGTCAAAAAAATGGCTCAAGCCGTAGGGCCAGCCTTATAGAATTTTAGCCCTCTATGTAATTGGGCCATTTTAAGCCCATCCTTTTAAAGCCCTCTCATTATAGGGTTAGGTTGGGGCTGGCCCGCGGGCTACAATATTCAACCCATTTTACAACGAAAAAATTTCATCAAAAGTTTTGACAGAAAAAAGAATTCCTTCAAAAATTTTGACGAAATATTTTCCGTCCAAAATCTTCGATGAAAATGTGACCCAATGAAAATTACAACGGAAATATTTTTTTCAAAATTTTTGAGGGAAATGTATCTGTGAAACTTTCGACGAAATTTAGATTTCGTAAAGATTTTTGACAAAATATTTTTTTCGTTGAAATTTTTTATAGAAATATTTTCGTCAAAGTTTTTTACAGAAATAATTTTCGTGGAAAAATTTGTAACAAAAATGTGTTCAGTTTAAAATTTTGATAGAAATATTTTTTATCGAAAATTTTGTCAAAAATATTTTTCGTCAAAAATTTTGACGGAAATTTTTTTCGTCCAAAATTTCGACAAAAACTTTTTTCATCAAAAATTTCGACGTAAATTTTTGTGTCAAAAATTTTGACGGAAATTTTTTTCGTCAAAAATTTCTTCAAAAACTTTTTTCGTCAAAAATTTCGACGGAAATTATTTCGTCAACAATTTCGATTTTTTTTTTTCCGAAAATTTTTCCGTCAAAAATTTCGACAGAAATTTTTTCGTTAAAAATTTTGACGGAAATTTTTTGCGTCAAAAATTTCAACAAAAAATTTTTTCGTTATAAATTTTGACAGCAATTTTTTCGTCAAAAACTTTTACGGAATTTAGATTCTGTAAAGAATTTTGACGAATTTTGTTTTTCGTCAATTTTTTTACAGAAACGTTTTCTGTCAAAACTTTTTACGAAAAAATTTCTATGCAATAATTTTTTTAAAAAGTGACATTTTTCTAAAAACTATTCAATTTTATTTTTTCTAATAATTTCTATGCTTCATTTTATTATAAATAGTTTTTTTAAAAATACATATTATTTTTTTAGAAAGCCCGCGGGCTAGCCCTAACCCATAGGGCTTTGGCCCGTGTGGATCTATATCATTGTGGATTTTTTGGCCATGCGGGCTTGTTGGCCCTAACCCACTTGGGATAGGGCTAAATGGGCCGGGCTGGCCCGTTCTGACAGCTCTAATTTTAATAACATTGATGACAAATCAATCAAAATTAAAAATGTCTAAAAAATAAAGAAAAAAAGTTTAAAAATAACTATTACTATGTAATCTGCATTCTATACTCCTTAAAAAAATAAAAATAAAACGTTATAATATTTATTAACATTAAACACCTCTAAAATAACCAAATAATTAAAATAAAAATATAAAATTATGATACTATCATTAAAAATAAAAAATGAGTAGAATTACATCCGATGGTAGGGGAAGATATTAAGGGGCATTTGGTAGAGGATTTTTTTTTTTTTTTTTATCCGAAAGTCACGATTCTCAGGAATATGATGGGAAATTGAGTTTTTCAGGAATGTTACCGAAAGTTATTTGGTAGGCCAAAATATTCCGGGAAATGTTAGGTTAATTTTTCTTATGTTTAGTTATTTTTGTTTGAAAAATTATTCATATTTTCTCATCATTTGAGATTCCTGAAATACCACCCTCTCAAGTCTCGATGGTATTTTAGGGTGGTATTTTGATATAGAAAATACACACAAACAGAATTCCGAATTTTTTCTTTAATGTGCTACCAAACATGGGATTCTAGGAAACATGCCCTCACTTTCCCTCGAGTCTAAAATAATCCTCCTACCAAAGACATCATAAAATAATATATTTCAAAATAAAACTCATCTAAATTCATTTAACCTACTACTACAAACAATTCATTTAGGGGGTGTATTGAATTGGGACATCAAAGAATTTTAATTTATTATTTTTGGACAAAAATATCTATTGGTATTCAATTAGAATTTTAATTGAAAAAAATTGCGTGGTATTCGATTAGGATTTTAAAAGATTATTTCAGAGTCTGTGCAAATCCGTTGGTATTCAATCAGAATTTTAAACAAAGGAAAAACAATCTTCTGGTATTCAAAAATCTGACGATTTTGATGGATTTTCTATTGATGTGGATTTCGTGAAACTTTTTAGTGAGAAATATAAACAGGATGCATTTCTCACAATCTCACCCTAACCCCTAGGATTTATTGAGATTTATCTATTGCAGTGTCTTTTTCTTCCTTTGGTGGGTCAACGAGCTCGAACCCGAATTTCACCATGAGAGTTTCTTCAAAGCTCAAAAATAGCAGATGTTTTAGCGATTTTTATCACAAAATAACTCAGAAATAATAACTTAACAAAATTTTAATCTAATCCATCTCAAAAGCAGTAGATTTATTCTCATTTTTTTAGAGTTTTTGAAAGTTTAAAAATGATATTTCAGGCTATTGGTCGCGATTTTTCTTGATACAAAAGTTTAAAAACAACATAAAACAGTGGGAAGACAACAGTGAACAAAAACCCCCAAATCAATTTTCATTTTATATCAATGAAACAAGATTCATTTAGAGAAAAATTAAAACTTTCATAATATGAACCCTCTGTTTACATTTATAAATGAAATTCCTTCGTTATAGGAAGCAATTTCTAACAATTTTTGTGTCAATAGATCACTAAAAACTTATTTTTCAAAAGCCGCAAAACAATTTAAAGTCTCAGTGTATGAATTGAAATTAACTTAAGAGATTTTCTAAACTTTCATGTAATAAAACTCAGAAATTAATATTCGATTTTTTTTAAATACTTAATAAAAACATGCAAATGATATATGGTTAGAAACCTCTTATCACGTAGAACAAAAACTCCCAGGCTTACAAGATCAATTGTTAACAATTCTGAATGAAATTTAATTATTATTTTTACTAATTAAAAAAATTATATTAGGTTTTATTTTTTTATTAATATAATTACATTTCTTTATTTTTTTAATTAACTCTTGTAATTTTGAATATTTGTTAAAAATTTATATAATTTTTTAAAATGTTATAAATCTATATTTTTGTTTCAAACTTTATACATAATATTAAAATCCTTTAAAATCAAATCTTATGAAATCAAAAAAAGTCTTTTAAATTAGTTTTTAAAGTTTTTCCAATTCTAAATAATCTTTTAAATTTTATAAAAAAATTTCTTTAAAAAAAAACTTTTAAAATTCTAATCGAATCTCCTTAGTCCCAAATTATTCATAAACCCTAATCCCTGCAGCGATGTTGGTCTTTGTCATCCCTGACTTGAGCACTAGATTTGCTAGCCAGTGTGAACATTTGTTCCCGTTTCAGCAGTGTCCTTGAATTTCCCAATCTTTGTTGATCCAGTTCTGAATTTCCTTGACAACATTGGAGTCCCTACTACGATTGGGTTACGTTCCTCTCTTTCTTCTTGCTGATAATTTTGTACAGCAATTCAGGTCTTACAATCCTCGATTTGATCCTATGAAGGGAGGACACTTGAAGATGAAAAGATTGAAAAACATGGTAGAGTTGGATCAAAATAGCGAGATTAGAGTTGGAGATGTGACTTGGCTTTGCTCCCTTTCAGAGTTCGAGATTGTAAGTCTCTTACTCTTTTGTTTATTAACTTGATGGCTCACATTGCATCATTATTTTCTCTCTACGTTGGTTGTATTAGATAATATTTCTTTCAGTATTTGTGTTTCACTTCAAAATAAGTGACAGGGTGGTTAATCTCTAGGTGTTCAGTAAAAAGTTTCAAGTCAGAAACCGTGCTCAAAAATTACAAATGATGGAAGAAATTACACTCTTAGCATTTTTTATTGAATAATAATGGAAAAATATTTAAGGATAAAACATTGTGTCATTTTAAATAAAATTAGTATGTTTCATGGTAAGAGAGATTTGTCACACAATGGAAGATCATCATGGGAGAGAGCGAGAGGTTTTTGATGGAAGTTTTTTTAGTTTAAATATTAAGTGAAGAAACACTACAGGTTCACTTGAAATGACACAATATGTTGTTTTTTTTTTATTAAAGTACAAACACTTTTCCGATTATAATTATGTTAAAGAGGATACAAGAATGTGCAAAGCGGATGAGGCTAAGATATCCGTAACGTAAGAGTTGATTACAAAATTAATAATAGTAATCCAAAAGTTTTGAAGGTAATCTAAAGGTTTAACTGTATTAGTTAACAACGTAACAAGTCTTCTTCTATATATTATATTCTAGGGACATTTTTGCAGTAGCTACTTTCCTTTGGAATTAGTTTTTTGCGTGTTGGATGTATATTGAATGTGCCCCTTCACTTTGGAAAAGTCTCTCTCTGTTCATTTTATTGGTGGATTTAGCAATGAGGCAAAAGTTTTGCAGCACTATGATGGTACCTGCTGATGAATATTGAAACGGCATTCTACTACTAACGTTTAACAGCAAAACAATTCACAATCAGAGCAACAATTTCTGAAATACCTCTGTGTCACGTTTTATTCAAAAATAAACTCCCAAAGTAACTATCATCAGTATAAACCAGAAACAGGACTCCAACCTTCCATACATTGAAGGGAAATACATTGCAAATGAAAATAAGACTCAACAAATACTCAGACGCAATCTGCACTGCAATGGATACAATGCACTACAAGAAAATCATTACAAACTCTTTATCTCATAATTAAATCACTCAATTTCCCTCGGGTGCATCTACAAACGAACCCTGTTGCAGAAGAACCCCTACCCCCCTCTCCAAGTTGCTGATAAATTTCTTCACACCTTTTTCCTCCTTTCCACTCTCCTATAACCAACTCTTGTCACGTTCCTTGGCTCCCCAATTTCCTCCTGGCCATTCAGCAGCTGCCAAGTGTCCACCATACTCTTGTGCATAACTAATTTCATCCCTTTACTAGCTCTTTGGGCCTTCACCTCTTCTTCTCTACTCGTGTTGCTTGGGCTTGGATCCAACATATCTTCTTGGCTGTTGTGAACCCCCACCAACACTTTCTGATTCTCTATCAATTTGCTGACTTGACTTTTATCTCCTTGTTGGGGTTTGCTGACTTGATCTTTATCTCCTTGTTGGGCTGAGCTTGCTTTAAACTTCCTTCTTTTATAACTCTGCATAAAAGGCTCTAATGGCCCATCAGCACTATGCTATTTTTACAGTCCTGTGGTACATTTGATTGAAGAGGATTGCCCACAATTTTTTAGGATACATATTTGCCATTATGTTTGTGATAGGATTGCCTTTGTGTCGTTTATTTGGTGCTCTCATTGTTTCAAGTTTCAACAGATTTACCATTTCTAATATTCAGAAAGATTAGATAGTCTTGCTGATTTTTGAATACTTATTTTTCGCTTTGGGTTTTTCTTGTTGGATATCGTATCCTCCCCAAATTGTACTTTTACTATTCTCTATAATAAAAATTTCTTTTCTATAAAAAATTAATATAATAACTAATAAGCCCATGAAAACATATTTAATTGGGTAATAACCAGTTCATTAAAAAATGGCTGGGTAATGTGGCTTTGACGAGGTTATGTGCGCAAATCTAGTTTAAACTTTGAAGTAGACCTGACCGATCACCGATAGCTGGTTATATGTGTTTGATGAATTTTGAGTGTGCCCCTTCACATTAGAGTGATTTCTCATATAAGTTCTTGATATTCAAATTTTGAAATTTTGGCAGGATATGCTGATTAGCTTGAAACTGCTGATCATTCAGCGTGCAAAAATGATAGGCTGTGATGAACTGGCTAATAAATTCGACCTTAAGATGATTCGAGCCATAGGTATGCTTTTCTTTTCAACTTATTTGATGCCTTTTCAAAATTTCAGATGCATAATGTTCCTTGGTTATGCATGCAAAATCTTATGCTTTTTTATCTTGTTGATTTAGCCATGTCTTTTTTTTGTGTTTCGTTGGTATATAATGTTGATATTGAAGACGAGGCACGGTTCAAGAGGTTTCAGTTTAAAAAAGAAAAAAAGAAAGCATTTCCTGTGTATTGTTGATTAGGTATAATGTTTTAGCCTTTATCAAGGATCTTTGTTGGACCTTCTGTCTGTGTACAAGAATTAATTAAATTATTTCAGAATGTTCTTTGCTTGCTTCTTTTGAAATCATTGGACTCTGGCCTGTAATTGTGTCTGCCATATTCTGATTGTTTCATACAATCAATGAATTGCTGGAGTATTATGGTCACAATTCATAATCCTTACTGATTTGTGCCTTTTATTTGGGAGTCTGAGATATAGACTGGAATTGAATTGAATTTTGCTGTATTTACTGCAATTAATTGACTTTCTTATTAACAGGTGCATGAAAATCAATCCACTTCTTGCACTAATAGCTAGATAATATGTGATTACCAGTTAGTTAAACAATTTTAATAGCTGCATTCTCTAATCTCGTATGTGTCTTTATGCAGCACTTGTTTTGATGGAACATCTGAAAACACAGTTAAAAGATTCATCACTTATCCCAGATACAGTCAAATCTACTGATTTTTTAGATGCTTGCAACTTATTAAAATGCAATAATGACGTTGCTGCAACTATGGAAGAGCTAAGTACAAATGTTGGTGTTGATATACAAACATTTCTGAGAAGGTACGTTTACCAAGTTTATGAGAATTCACCAAACATAAGTGACTCTATGGTAGTGAATTGTTTATCAAGTGATTTATCAAGGGAGACGGGGATCAAATTGAATGTTATGTTGTTTTCCATGCTAAGAGCTAGAGCTTTATTACCAATGAATACAGAGCATATTGACCATCTCTTCCCTGGACAGTTGTGAAAGACGTACAACACTAGCCAACCACTTGAACTTTATTATCAATGAATACAGTGAAATTTCCGGTTCTCTCTGCTGAACAGCTGTGAAAGATGCACGACATGTGTCTCTAAGCAAATTTATTTACTAACCAACCACTATAACTGAATAAACGGAAGAGAACAAAGCTAATGGAATTCTAAGTCTTTCTTTTAGGTTGTTTACATGGTCTTGCCCTAGAATTGTTTCTTGAAAGTTGAAAGAGACATTTGATTACTACATTTTCATTATGTTTTTTTATAACTTCTTCACTTGATGCATCTGTTTCTGTTTCCTCTTCCTGTTAATCCCTCCTTTCTATTTCTCTCATTCCGTTCCAACTGCCCACCTTTTCCTTACTTCCTTCTAAACTACCGGTACTGTTTATGTGAAAATAATTGAATTGCTGACAAAAATTGTCAGGAAATGAATACAACAGTGAATGTGATTATGTGAATATTCTTGTCTGTCTGGCTATAAGAAACAACTTTAATTTGTGGTACTGAATAATCCTACTCTCTTTCTCTCGTTTCTATAACAACACATGGTTCAAACCTGGCCTTGGCTTGGAAACACAACTTGTCCATTTGACCATCACACATTATGCCTCTTATGCTTTTATTAAAGTATGTATACATGTCAACTTAATATATATATATATATATATATATATATATATATATATATATATATTTTTTTTTTTTTTTTTTTTTTTTTTGTACAGTCCACCAACTTCCAAACGAAAGAAGCAGAAAGTTGGAAGCAGAGAATAAAAGGTTGAGCTGATCTTGGAGTACCTGAAATTTCTAGCTTATCCTTATGACAAGGCCTCAATATTTTCTGTAGAAGCTCTGATTTTAAGTGACCTCCTCATTGGCAAATACACAGTAGTATAGGTTGTTTATAGTTTTTGGTTTTTGACAATTTTATTTTGCTATTTGCATAGCAGAGAAACAGCTGGAGCAAATTTGCAAGTTAAATTTAGAAAATTGTTGCTAAAATGTGTAGCAAATGCGTAAGCCAATGCAAATTTTGGAGGTAATGAGATGTGGGAGCTGACTTTTGTACGTGTAAAGAACCAATTCAACCCAAAAGCTTAAGCTTATGGATGAGGCTATATTAATGGCTTTATATATATTTCTAACACGTTCCCTCACACGAGAGTCCATTGGGCTTGAAGGGTGAGTAATGCACAGGTCAACTTACCTACTTGTGCTAAGAAAATTCACAAGAGAAAGTGGGGGTTGGTGAGAATCGAACTCGAGATACCGAGGCTCTGATAATATGTAAAGAACAAATTCAATCCAAAAGTTTAAGCTTATGGATGAAATTATATTAATGGTTTTATATATCTCTAGCAGTATGTGTGGATTGAGGTTGAATGAACATTGTGACCTTGTTTTAAATTTTTTACCATTTTGCCATTCTTTTCAAATTATATACTAATCTGTTACTCTTTTCAAATTATATATTAATCTGTCTTTGTTTGACTAATTTATTGTAAAACCCACATGTGAGATAATTGAGAACTTTGGGGTAGAAATTTAATTTTTGAAGAATATAGGACATGTTTCGAATTTCCAAGAAATGTGAGTAGTTACCCTCAATTTTATTTATTTATTTATTTATTTGTAAATGGGTAGCAAATCAGAAATTTGTAGAACCTTTATAGGAATATGTTTGGGTGTTTGTGTGCTCATATTATAGTCCTACACTCCCTTGCAATCAGCCACTTGATTGAGGATCAAGGGATGCATGTACTAGCTTCTGCAAATTTCAGAACCCCTCTGAATTTTCCCAACTCACATCCATTTCAGAATTTTGTCAACACCCACTCCCTTCAACTTTCCCTCTAGGGTGTTCCAGCACTACACACTATTGCCATAGGAATTTCCTGAACACCTCCTTCTTCCTTGTACGAACCTAGAAGCAAGAAAACACCCTATTCCTTCTTCTCTTCTGTGAATTTTGCTACTGTCAATGGGAAGAAACAAGTAAAGGAGGATGAAATTACTTCTCAGGCCCTGCATGTGCCGATGAATGTGTAAGATGATAGCTGAAACAACTTTCTAAGGCATCCTTTTTATAAAGGCGAGTGTGCATTCTTGGCTAGAGTCTAAAGGGGGGTTTGATAGGGGAGAAATTTTATTTTGTTCGGGAATCACGATTTTCAGAAATATAACGAAAAATTAATTTTTCCGGGAATGTTATTAAAAAATTGTTTGGTGTGTTCAAATTTTTTCGAGATTATTTGATTGAGTTTACTGAGTTTGTTTTTGATTGATTGTGAAATATTAGTGAAAATGTGAATTGAATTTACAAAATAGCCTTTCATCGTGTTTGTCTTTCATCGTTCTCTTATAAGCTCTCTCTCTCTCTCTCTCGTTTTTGTCTCCAATGTTTTTGTCTTTAATCGTTCCCTTACGACAAAGGAAAGCCAAGTTTCAGCGTAAAAGCAAATACATTTTCAGAAAAGCAAAACAAGATTTTGATTCTACACGAGCAAATCTACTAGTTAAGCTCAGTGAGGAAATCAACGAGCAAAACGAAGCCAAGTTTTAGGGAGCTATTCGATTTTCTGAGTCACACAAAGCAAAGCTAGGACATTTTACATTGAGGTATTTTGGTCCAGAGTTTCACGATTTATTTGTTACTTCCCCAAGAAAGGAAGAATTCTAACTAATGTGTGGTATTTTTTGGTTAGTAAACATTGTCACTTTTACACATCAGGAGAAAATCCAGGCATAAAACTTTACGAAAAGTTTTATTTTTGGCTTACCAAACATTGCATTCTAATTTATCCAATCTGACTTTTCCAGATTTTTAAAAATAAACCTGGTATCAAACACCACCTTAAAATCAACATATCAAATTTCAAAAGCACTTAAACTTGTCCAGATTATTATCATTTTTCTTATCTTCTAATTTGAGACTGATTTGTAATGCAAAATATAACCAAATTAAATTACTCATCAAGATTTTGTACTGAAAACAAAATCACTTATTTAGAATTTGAAATTAATGACAATTCAATTTTTATATCAATCTAGTGCGTGGCCCAACATCCCAACAATTGACTAATTTTAATATATTAGTTTGTGAATAAATTCTTCATAAAAATGTGTAAATATATATTAATTCCATTGTACGGAGCATCATGGGGTAGTATAATTTCTGAATATTAGCCTAGGCCCTCAAGCATATATAACTGATTTTCTAGCATATGATGTCATTTGCTCGGAAAACAAGGTGGAAAGTGGGAACGGAAAATCACATATTCAAACTTTCCTTTTCAATAATTACATCACACAGAAGGAAGAAATCCCATTCCAAATGTTTTGCTGTTAACATCACCAGGATAAATATTATTCACAAAAGATTCATAGCACATGTGGACTTTCTTCAAAGTGAAAATAACACTCCATTAATTATTGTACCAACTCTTGGCAGGTATTTACTACATGCATTATTGAACCTTCATTGACATGAAACTTCCCTAATGATTTTCTTAAATTTTCGTTTAATGAGGTGCCTATGCGGTTTCGATTATTTTGTGTATTTCTACAAAGGAGACCTGACTTGAAGAGCCTGTTAATGTAAAAATCTTTTACCACAAAACAAAAATAATTTTTTTAGAGAAAGATAAAATTATTAACAAAAATATATTTCTGCCGTTAATGCAGATAAGTTATCTGTATTTATTTTCAAAACGACGTCGTTTTGGGATTGAAAGATTAGAAAATTATAATTATAAAGACTATAATAACCCTGAAATAAATTAAAATTACGAAAACACCATGATTTTCACCTCAAAACGACGTCGTATTGGGCTCACTGCAGATAACTTATCTGCAGTAACTGTAGAAAAAGCGAACCCAATTATTAATGTAGACTCATTCAACCGTTTAATCTTTTGTGTTGAATTGGTTTTTTATATGATTTCATAGCATCAGTAAGTAAATGGTCATGAGTTCGATCCTCAGCGCCCCTCATTCTATTAATAAAAAAGACTGAGTTTGATACACCATCCACCCATCAAGTCCAATGGACTCTTGTGTGAAGAGGCATGTAGAGAACTATAAAATCATTAATGTAGCATGAGTTCTCGTGTGAGGGGACATGTTAGAAAACTATAAAATCATTTATGTAGTCTGGCCCAATAACTTAAGTTTACTTTGTGTGTGCTAACTTAATTTTACTAGAAAGTGGGGGGGGGGGGGGGGGGGGGGGGGGTTGACACTACTAGAAAATGATGAAATTACGACCGGCACACAATTGCGACAAATTTTTGTGCAAATTTCCGTCGCAAAAATCCCGTTACAAAGTCCATCGCATTTCTGTCTGAAGACTGTCACAAATTGTGACGGCAAACACTTTCATCGCAACAATGGAATATTTGTGACTGACCGTTGCGACAAAATTTTTTACGACGACATTATCCGTTGCAAACCTGAGGAGCTAACTTTGCGATGACGGTGAGATTGTATCCGTTGCAATTTGTGATGGGTTTTGTGATGTAAACTCCATATATGATTTGCGGCAGATATCTATAAATAATTTGCGATGAAATACATTTGCGACAAAACATGTCTGTTGTAAATACTTTTTTTTAACAATGTGACGAGGATCATATTTATAATCCAGTTAACTTTGATACCATGATAAACAACAATATTATGTAGTTTTGTAAAATTTAATTAGTGGAGGGTTACAAACTTTTCTTTTACAAACTCTTAAAAACTATACTATGTAATAGGATAATACAAGTGTGCTGGAATGTACTACCCCTAGTATATAGTCTAATTTGTAAACAAGATATTTGTAAACATAATTTCAAAAAAAACATTTCTGCAGTTGTGGCAGACATATTTTTCTACAGCACGCTATATACTACCGGTAGTACATAGTGTGTTGCTTTTTTTTTTATATTAGTGAGTCCCACTTTTTGTGTTAGTGGCAGACACTTTTTTTTCTGCCATAACTCACAGCTGCAGAAATTTAAAGCCCATATAATTTTCTCCATTTAATTATTGATAATGATAATAGAAGAATTGAACAACGTAGTAAATAAATATCTAGAGGATTAAGCATGGGGCAACGAAAGCAAGTCCACGAATTGTTATCCGTGGAATTTGTATCGCTCTTATTTGCTTGGCATATATAAAATTCAAATTTTTGACAAGAAATACATGAGAGAGATAGAGAAAGAGACGAAAAATCCAATAGCGAAGTATTCTTTTGGGTGATTGTAGCAAAATGGTTTGATGTTTGTCATTTTAGAAGAGAGATAGACACAGAAAATAGAAATTATAAGAGAAAGAAGGTGGTAATTTTTTTTTAATTTAAATTTTAAATAAAAAAATTTATTCTATTCTATCTCACTTCCAAAATAACATAACTTTATGTAATTTAAAATGACATAACTTTATATCATTTAAAATGACAAACACTTTTCCCAGCAAAATATAATAATAATAGGTTAAGATATATTTATGGTCTTCATAATATTTATTTTTTAAAAATAAATTTTATTTAATTCAGTACTATACATATAATTATTTTTAATTTGGTAGCTATTTGTTGTTATTATAATAATATTAGAATAATTGACATCAACTTAAAAATAATTTGGTTAAATTACAATTTAACACCCTATGCTTAGACCTTTATTTAAAAAACCACCATGTGTTTACAAAAAAAAAAAAACAAAAACCACCATGTACTTTTATTAAAATAATAAACCTTGTTATCAAAAAAAATAAAAATAAATAAATAAATAATAAACCTCCTTTCACTCTATGACTGTAACCTATGAAGTACCAACACTTCAAAAATCCTGACGTGTCGTGTCCGACACTTCTCGACACTGTAACACTCATTATAAAAATTCAAAAACAAAATCAAAGGTTGCATTGCGTTGAGTTTTTAGTTCCAACTATTAGATTTGTTGGATTACGATTATCATTTTATTGAGTTTAATATAAATATTTGAGATATCTAATGTTTCTTTGCAAAATTGTTGAATATTATAAGTTTAGTTTCATTTTTTTGTTAAATTATTGAATATTAAATATAATATACACTACATAAATTAAAAATATTATTTAATATCAATACGTGTCCTAACGTGTCGAAATCTAACATTTTTTAGAATTAACGTGTTGGAGTGTCGTGTCGTGTCACGTGTCTTGTATCAATATCGGTGTTACATAGATGAATATTATAAGTTTAGTTTCATTTTTTTGTTAAATTATTGAATATTAAATATAATATACACTACATAAATTAAAAATATTATTTAATATCAAAACGTGTCCTAACGTGTCGAAATCTAATATTTTTTAGAATTAACGTGTCGGAGTGTCGTGTCGTGTCATGTCACGTGTCCCGTGTCAGTATCGGTGCTACATAGACCGTACCAATTAAGCAAATCTGTTAAATTTCCATCCAATTCTTTTTTTTTTGGAGTTACCCAACCCTAATTACCTCTTTGAGGCGAGTTGGCTCCCTCCGGTATCCCCACGAGCTTCGACTCTTTGAGCCGGCTATGAGACTAATCCGGAGTGCGGGGATCAGTGATGGCTAAAGGTTCAGCCCCCTCCCCAAGAATGCATTCAGCAGGAATCGAACTCATGTCTAACCCCACTAACTCAGCGCCAAGTTACCAACTGAGCTGCACCGATCGGGTAATTTCCATCCAATTCTGCTAAGTTATCACGTGATGCAAGTTGGAAAGCTTCTAATTGAGTAACGAAGGTTACTCAATTCCGTTCCTCTCCCATTCTCATCCTCTTCTTCTCCCTCGGAGGTGCACACTTTCGTTTCGAGACCCCTTCCTCATACACGCTCTTATGGTTATGCTCGATTTCCAAATTGCTCAATTGACGCTCTTTCATGATGAGAAAGCTTTATATATCCTTTCTACACGTTTTATCTATTATTTGCTACGAGCTCCGGTAACTTCCGAACAGTTTAGGAATATTGTTTGTTGACATTGTGGAGTTTTGTATGGTGGCCTTTACAAGGTCCTGTTGCACTTCAATGTTTTTTGCGTGATAACTTTGGGTGTATGGTTAATTATAATGCATTTCTTGATGGCTATTGTATATAGTATGGGTGAAACAGAGGAAGCTTTTAGCTTGAAGGAGAGGATGAAGACCCAAGATGTAGAGCCTAGTCTTGTCACATATATTTGTTTGTTAAGTGGTTTGTGTGGTTCTTAGAGGATGGAAAATGTGAGGAAAGTTTTGCTAGAGACTAACGGTCTGTGTGTTTGCATTTGACATATATATTATAGGAATCTCAAGATAAATATTATTTTGAAAATTAGTTCTTATTATAAGACCATTGCTTGAAAATGTTGCATGAAGTGTTTTGACGGTTACATATGATTTTACAAATTCTTCTAGATTTACAGGTTGTTAAGAGTGCACTAGGATTGTTGTTCATATACAACATTAAGGTTATTAAGTTATCTAATACTTAGACAAGAATGTATTATAATATCTTTATTATCCCATGCTCCTTTCTGTCTCATAATTCATCTTTATGTTTGTGCATGTTGACATTTATACAGAGGTATTAAACAACTACATGATTGAGTATAAGCTTAACAAAAAATATTGTAATAATAATTGACAAATCACTGATATTTATCACTCAATAGCATACAACGATTCATCCTCTCGTCTGACTTTTCCAAGTAGTCTTCAACAATTTTCTAAATATAATAGTCACATGTGAGTATAGGAGATTTTTTCCATTGTTGTCAGGCTAAATAAATGTCAGAACACAAAGAAGTTATATCAGATTCATCATCTAATTGGGTAGATCAATTTAAATTCATACATTTTAATTGTATTCTCAACTCAAGTAGCATAGTTGGAATGGATGACATATGACAAAACCTATCACTCATAAAACACTGAAGCGCAACAGGACCTTGTAAAGGCTACCATACAAGACTCTACCATGTCAGCAAACAAAGTTTCATTAATCCCTTTGAAAATTACCAAAGTTTGGAGCAAAATGTTGACATAACGTGTAGAAGAGATAAATTTGTTTTTTTTTTTTTTCATGGAAGAGATTCATTGAGCAATTTGAAAATAAAGCAAAGCCATGAGAGCGTGTCTAACGGTGGGGTCTGGAGACAAATGGGTGAAGCTCACAAGAAGAAGAGGATGGAATGAGAGAGAAGAACGAAACTGAGCAACCTTCATTACTCTAGTAGAAGCTTTCCAACTTGCATCACGTGATAACTCAATGGAATTGGATGGAAATTTTATGGATATGTTTAATTGTTACAATCATATAGTATGGGTGGGTTTATTGTTTTAATCAAAAGTACAGGGTGGTTTTTGGAACAAAGGTTTAAGTCTAGGGTGCTAAATTGTAAAATAGCCAAATAATTTTCATGAATAAATAAAAAATATTATATTTTTTTATCATTACTCGTGATAATCAGTTATAATTTAGTCCTTATAATACAATAACTGCATGTCAAATCATAATATTATAATAGTAGCACTAGTGGCGGATGCAGGAATTTTAATGACGGGGGATGGGGTGAAAATAAAAAATATTATATTATAAAAAGAATATTTAAAATATAATACAGACCTAATACAAAAAAAATTAAAATAAATCTATTACAAAGATTAAGATCACTTCATTGACTCTTATTTTACATATTTTCTTATTGTTAAACTCATATATTATTGAATCCGTGTTAAAACTCAAAATCAATTTCTATTTTATTTCGAAGCTTGTTCGTGATTTTATTTTACGCATGCGGATCTTGACTTTTTTCTTTTGTTTTTAAATGTCAGAATCCACGTGTGTAAATATGTTTGCTACAAAAAATTTCATATGTTATTGCTGCATAAGAGGCGAACCCATATATAAATCATGTTATCCATTATCCATAAATTAGATACCCACAAAGTTATATATGTCCTTTCATTCTTTTTATAGCTAAAATTGTTGGAAATTTAAAGAGATTAAGAATAATTTAGGAGAACACACTACAATTTTTTAATCTCATAATCACGTACTTGGTAGGAGTTGAAAAAAAAATTTCCTAAAAAAATGAGGTTGAAAAATTATTTGCCTATGTTTGGTAGGAGGTGAAGTAAAAATATGGCTGGAAATTTTTTTTAATCATAATTTGCTTTTCTCTGTAAAATAGTTGGAAAAGATTACTATTGAATGAGTGAAATTATTTTTTCTATGTGGTGGGAAAATTAACACACAACATCATTAAAATTAACTCAACATTCCCGAAAAAAATTTGGTCTACCAAACACTTTTTAGTAACTACCAGAAAAAAAAATTCTCATCGTATTCTCGGAGCAAATGAACTACCGAATCAAGCCCCCCACTTTTTAATATTTTAATCCTAGAAATATTTAACTTCTCTTGGTCTTCTTCATAACCAAAATCGTCCTTGACTTTTCAAACTAGTACAATTAGGAGAAGCTGAATGAAAAATGAAAATACAAAAGCTGAATCATTTTCTTAAATTTTACCCCAAAAGAAGGTAAGAGAGGTCGAGGTGGGTTATTAACTATCACTGAAAACTGAAGAGTGAAGAGGTACTTGAAGAGTGTTTCAAGATTGAGTCTCATGCCCCGCTTCAATGAAAATGCTTATACTTCCTCTTTAGTTATCTTCTCTTGCAATTGCAGGCTGAACAATTTTCATAAGTTTGATTTGAGCCGTTGAGGTTTTGTGCTTCCTCTTCACGCTCACGCATAACAGTAATTTACCCACTTACTCACATTTTGTAATATTATTAAAATACCATTTATATATATAACTTTTTCCTATTAAATTTTAGGGGGGCGAGGGCTCACCTAGCCCCCCTCTAGTTCCGCCTCTGAGTAGCACACAGAAGGACAATATTAAAATCATTGTAACTTACCCAAAAAAAAATTTATAGTACGTACAAAGATTAAATAATTTTTTTTTTGCATATAAACAAAATAAAAAATGAGGGTTTGTATCAAAAATATATTTTGACCTTTTTATTATAAATGATGCAAAATAATGTCACATATAATATTCATTCGTAGCTAGTTGATAGAAAATATGTGATATCCAAGTTACAAGTGCATACTTTTCTGCTAACCTCGATCAGTTTTAGGGATGTACTACCCTTCATATGCGCCAAATCAAAAACTTGGAACGAAATGTTGCTCAGCAAAATAAAAAAGAAAACACATCAGCATATATAAGACATGGACTTATCACAACACGTATATGTTTTTTTTTTTTTTTTTTTGAGGTTACAGGAATCGAATACAAACACACACACACTCATACACACCCTATTACACACACCCACTCCATTAGGCTAGCTCTAGTGGTTCACAACACGTATATGTTAAATATGGTGCAGAAGGGTATGAGTTCGATTCTCTCTTGCCGCTTTGAGGCTTATGTTGGTTGGTAAATTGTAAGCGACTTTCTTTCCGCTGTCCCTGGCGTAAATCCTCATAGAGGTTGAATAAGTCTGTCCCGGCCCTGGTGAGTTACATACTGGTGTCTCCTTTGCCAGAACTTTCATATACTAAAAAAAAAAATATGGTGCATTTACTCCTTTAGAATCTCCATTCAAATTCCCTAACCGAATACATGCTAATTAACAAAAGACTAAATACCCTTTTTGATCCTTAACAAATTTCATGATATCCGCTTTAGTCCCTAGCAAATAAAAAGGTATTCGTGATCCATAAGAAATTTAAAATGGACCATTTAGTTGGAATTGTGGTCCCTCACAAATTCAAAAAAGACTTACGTTATTTCCTCAAAAAGACTAAAATGAGTCCATTTTAAATTCTTAAGGACCACGAATAGTTTTTTTATTTGCTAGAAATTAAAGCGGGCATCATAAAATTTGCTGAGAACGGAAAATGGTATTTACTCTTAACAAAAATTAGTGATATATTTATAGTTATAAATAACTTAATCAATTGTGATATTTTTTTTCTTTTTTATGCAAATAAAAAATCAACTATTCTAAAAAATATAAAGGGGTTTAAAATTAATTTCTTATATGGTATGAGATAAAGTTATATCTTAAAGACATAAAATTGTATAGAACTCTTATATGGTCACATGAACAGAAGAGAAAGAAAAAAAATTAGATTTCACATATTTTATATATGCAAGAGATAATTTTATTTTCTATCAAGAAAAAATTTAAATTTATTATAAAATTAGTTATTGTCGTTGATGTCGGCAATTGGCCAATGCATAAGGCTGTTAAATGTTATGTACTTAATTGCCTTAATTGCCAGACTCAAGAGTTTCGACGTCAACACGTTAGAGCGAGCAGAACCGCGAAGCAACCGAACAAGTGGGTCAATTATGGGTGGCAGCAAGTGGTTGACTTTTAATAGGACCAAAGGGTTAATGTCACGCTGTGTTCGTCATGAGTGGACTAGGATATTACTTATCAATTCTCTAGTCAAAGTCTTGTACGATATTTAGCTTAAAGTTTCCACAAAGAACAACCCCATGTGTGTACTCAAAAAAAAAGAAGAACAACCCCATATTATATTTATCTTAAAGTTTCCACAAACAACAACCCATTGCTGCATGATAATATATCTCCACTTGATCGAATTTATGACTGGGATACATGTATTACCGGTGGTTGGATCGTGCAAGTGCCCGTACAAGTTGCAAACTTTTGACAAAATGATGCCTTCAGCTTTTTGACATGTTACTATTGAGGTGAAGAAAATCTTAGAGCAAGTAGAAGAAATATGCTTAGCTCATATCATAAATTTTGAAGTTATGCAGAAACAATAAAATGCCAAGCTGGACATGATAGAGAGAATTCGATAGAATAGATTATTTATCATTTTTTATTTATTATTTGAAAAGCCAATAGAATATGATAAATTTATTATGTTGACTTATTTTATCATACCCACGGTATGGTATGATAAGTTATTTAAAGGGAATCTTGAGTTATAATTGGATAGAATAAGGAAGGAAACACACATCACTTTTATCCCAAATGTAACTCTCTTTTCTTCTCTTAAGAACTTTGCACGAACAAGAGAATTAGTTCTTGCTATTGGCCCTTGCTACCACTGCGAATGTCATCCCTAATCACCAGCCACCACTACCACTGCCACCCATCAACCACCACCATCACCATTGTCACCACTATCGCTACCACCTATCAGCCACCTCCACCAGCCGCCAGCAGCCACCATTAGGTCGACCATTTTGAACACGACCCACTATCATGAAACGAAAAATTCGTGTTTAGGTCAACCATTTTCAAATTTGTGTCATGTTCGTGTTGTTAAAAGCTGGCACAAAAAAAATTTGAATTGTGTTGCGTGTCAACCACAAACACGAAATTGACCTACATTAATTTTCTTATAGGTTATTCGTATCATGATATGTCGTGTCAATACGACATTGGTAAAAACAAAATTCAATATACAAGTTATTTGTGTCTTACCATGTCATATTAACCTATATAAAAAACAACACACTTTGAGGTTGACAAGTTATTTGTATGATGTCGCGTCAACCCACAAAATAACCAGGTTGTGTTTATGTCAAAGGTTTTGACCTGTTTTTAAATTTGTGTCGTGTTCGTTGTCATACACGAATTTCGAGTCATTACTGGCACACAAACTATCATCAAATAGCTTGGGAAGCATAACCAACATAACAATATATTTAACAATAATAACTCAAATCATATTTGATTGGTCTCTAAAGCTTAGCTTCGCCAAACTCAAACCAGCCTATTGGTGATCTGCATTGCCATCCATAAAGTGCTTTAAAAGATGTCATCTAAATATCTGCTTGATAATTAAAATTGTTAGCAAACTCAATCAAGAAAAACTCTCTCCCCCAACTACCCCAAAAGTTTAGCACACAAAAGCTCTCAACATATTTTTCAGTATATGAATTGTTCACTTAGATTGCCCATCCGTTTGTGCATGAAATGTCCTAGAGCCTCTTGAAATGATCTCTATAATTGTAAAGTAAAATACGGACCACAATTAAAAATGATGGAAATAGGAATACCATGTAACTAATAATCTCATCTATGTATGATTGGGCATATCGGCTACTCTAAATGTGGTTTTAACTAGAGAAAATATGCAAACTTAATTAACCTATCAACTATCACTCGAATGAAATCGTAACCTTTTGGTGAATCACATAGTCTAGTGACGAAATCAAAGTAATCCTTTCCCACTTCCACTCTAGAATCTCAATCTACTAAGTAATCTCGTTGGTCTCTGATGTTTAGCCATCACTTGTTGACACACTAAACATTGAGAAATAAATTTTGATGTGTCTTTCATTCCATTCCACCAGTACAATTGTTTGAAGTGCCGATACATTTTAGTTGCACCATGATGAATTGTGTAGGTAGAATGATGAGCTTCTTCATGAAGGGTTCTTCGCAATTCCTTTATGATAGGCAAACATAACCTAAAATTAAACATCAAAACCACATATGATCCAACTGAGAGTTTTTATGTTCCCTATCCTTCACTTATGTGACAATCTTGTATAGAGACAAGTCTTCTCCCTTAGTTCTCTTGATCATATCCATTATGGAATATTGGAGTTGGACATGAGCGACGAATGAGTTCAACTCCTTTATGTCAAATTTCACCCATTGCCATTCTAATATATGAATCTCTTCTAGTAAGAGTCTCCTTATTCCATCTATATGAGCTAAACTACTTATAGACTTTCTACTCAAAGAATCTGCCACTGCATTAACCTTCCTTAGATGGTATATAATAGTACAATGATAATCATTTAAAACTCCATCCACCTATATTGCCATAAGTTAAGTAAGATCTCTTTGCTTCAAAATATACATAAGGCTTTTGGGTTTGTATAAATTTCACAGGTCTCCCCATATGAATAATGTATCTAAATCTTGAAGATAATGATTACAATAATCATCTCTAAATCATGAGTAGTGTATTTTGGCTCATGCTTCATAAGTTGTCTACATGCATAAGCTAAGACTTGACCGTGTTGCATAAAAACAAATCATATTCCAACTCTAGAAGCATCCCAATATACTACATATTCACTAGATCTAGATGGTAAGGCTAGCACTGATGTCAAACAAGTTTTAAATTTTTGAAAAACTTTCTTCAGAAGCCTTAGACCATTGAAATTTCATATTCATCTGTGTTAGCTTTGAAGTCTTAGTGGTATATTCTAACCAATCAAAGTGGAGAAGAATTAAAATCGAGGATTATTTGGTGACTTATAACCTAAGACAACTTGAAATAAGAATTAGGAAGAGATTTGACAATCTTTAAAGGTCTTTAATATAGCCCTGAATGTGAGAATGTTCGGGTACATGATCACAGTCATAGTTATGCTAAACGATCGTTGCTCCATTACCCACAAGGATAAAACAAGGCTTTGTTACTCACTAAACGAAACCTATGTTCTAATACTAATTTTGGCATTACTAACACACAGACTATCATCAAATAAGCAGGCCTGCCTAATTAGCATAATGATATATTTAATAATAATAACTCAAGTCATAATATATAGAACATAGTATAGTTTATAACAAAACCTGCTTGTAGAAATAATGGATCACTTATGGAACATAATAAGCGTTCAAAGTATATAATAATAACTTATTATTTAAACTTTTGCCCACATGAACATAGTGTCAGGCTCACTGCTAAGAAGCAACAAAACTTGCACGATCAAATTAGATTGATGGACCCCTAGGCTATAACCTTGTCTTTATTTGAAAATACACAACCACGATTTGGGTGAGTTGCAAAGCAAACCAGTGAGAAAATAACGAGAACTATAACAAATGGGACTTGAAAACACAAAAATATATTTAAACCAAATAACAATGTGTACCAAATTAAATTATATATGTAACAACAACTAATATATTGTCAAAATAATAACCCGATTAAATCAAACGCTAAAGATGAGAAGTAAATTAACTTCTACATCAGAATATGTGAACAAATAAAAAATCAATACTTTATTAAAATAATATACATACTCAAGTAGGTATGCTTAGACAAAACTACAATATATCAATGCCAAACTCCACGTCTAATTACACTCCGCACTTGTAAATATAGTGTGATTACAATACCATACTCCCCGCCTGAAAGTATAATCATAACAATTTTAACCTCTCGCCATGCAATATATCAATAATAGGCTCATCGCCTATACACAAGTCAAGGAGCACTAAGATGACATTGCATCTTTTCATTCATAAAGCCATTGTATAAAATACGAAAATTAAAATAGAAATATTCATAAAAAATAAAAGTTTGGACTTGGTATAATATCCACTATTTACTCACCTAAGTATTAAAACAAAGTAAGAATCAAAACTATAAATAAAGGTGATTAGGCTTTTTAGATTGGATCTAAAAAGATAAGTCTTAATTTGATGAAAGGGTTTCATCTATATAATTCAAAGAACAAAAAAGAGGGCAATATATATGTTCTTAGAGAACCTAGCACCTTTTTTGCCTTTACTTCTTTCTTCATCTTCTTCTTCCTCTTGATTCTTGAACCACCATAGATACATCCATCCAAACACTTAAATCCTTTATCCTTGTTCCGACCTAACATGTTTTCAAGGAAAGATGGATCCTTAAAGAAGAAGTTCTTCACATACTGTTATGGACCCGTATAATGGGCCCATTAAGCAGCAAGCCCAACAAGGGGCAATCCAAGATATGGATTTATGCTAATAAAGGATAGATATCCATCAAGGATACTAATCCTAGTACGAAAGCATAGCTATCAGGCCTGGACCCTCACCGTAGGAACCAAAGGCCCATCCACACTACCCTTAGGTAACCTCTATAAATTCAAAGGTAAACCCTAAAGGTACGTACGCTCTCTCTCTCTCTCTCTCTCTCTCTCTCTCTCTTACTGTTATGCTGTCATTGTGCGCACACACACCCCATTGGCTAACGCCGTTATAGTATTATGTGCATAGTGATCTGCTTGACTCAAGGGTATCTCCTCCATAGATACCTTGGAGAGGGCACTAGATCCAATATCAACGTACTAGCCTATTGGGCTAGACATCTCTGTTTCAAGGACAGAACATTGGCGCCGTCTGTGGGGAATTCTTCCTTTGAATTTGAGGTTCCCACCAAATCGGAGAAAGAATGACAATTCAGACGAGGAGCAGTAGCCAACAGCCACCCCCGAACCGGAATCAACCATTGGATCTAGTCCTGGAAGAGGTGGCCAGCCTCCGAACCAGATTGGAAATAACGTGGATTACGACCACGTCCAGGTCGAAGACGATGTCTCAGATACCGCTTCCAATCTCTAGCGCGTCGAGATAGGGGGCTGGGGCGAACGTAGCTCCAACAAGAACCAACCCTTCCCAGCATCCTGGAGATCTGGCTGCGCGTATCGCTCAATCGGCTGATCTGGATGCTCGGTTGGCCAACAACGCGTTCGCTGCAATCATGGAACGAATAACGGAGATGGAGAACCGTAATAACTTGCAACGACAGCAGGATTTCAGGGCTATATGGGAGGAGAATAAAGAAGGAGCCCACCTCAAAAGGGGAAAGAACGAGTTGATAGTAAGAAGAAAGATCAACGCCCTCAAATCCCGGACATGAGGGATCGGGTTGGGAGATATGACAAGTATACACCTTTGAATGCGTCGCGCTCGCAAATCTGGAGGGAAGTGACACTCACGGAGATGAAGAAGGTGGAACGACCCCGACCCATATTCGACAGAGGAGGTTTGGAAAAATCAAAGTACTGTGCATTCCATGACGGACCGAGGCATACTACTGATCAATGCTGGGATCTTCGAGATGCGGTGGAGAAGTTTGTTCGAGATGGAAGGCTATGTCAATACGTGATAAAAACCCAAGGTTCCAGAAACAACAAAAGGAAGTTGGGAAACAGAAATCGGAGCAAAAGTCCCGTTCCTGAAAAGAAGAACAAACAGGATAGGAATCAGAAAAATGATCCCAACTATGACGAATTCCCAGAAGTGGAGTTTGATTGTAATGTAATTAGTGGAGCCTTGGGGGGAGGAGGAGATACTGTAAGTGCTAGAAGAAAATACCTGAAAGAGGTACTCTCTATTTGAGATCGTCCTAAGTTCAAAGAAGACCCAGCCAAGCCAGACCCTCCTCTTTTGTACTTTACCTAAGAGGACATGCGCGACGTGTTGCCGGGTCATGTTGACGGACTGGTCATTGCTGGGACCCTAGTGAATTGTCGGGTTCAGAAGATTTTCGTCGATGCAGGGAGTTGCGCCGACATCATACTCTGGGACGCTTTCAAAAAGATGAGCCTGGATGAAGAGGATTTCAAACCTTGCAAAACGACGCTGGTAGCCTTTAATGGAGAGCATACACCTCCTAAAGGCTACATTGATCTTAGATTAACCTTGGGAACAAAGGAAGCGTTCAGATCAGAACGGGTTAGGTTCATAGTGGCCGATTTCCCTTCAGAATATAATATAATCCTGGGAAGACCGACCATACATCAGTGGGACATGCTGGTTTCTACAAAACACCAGAAGATAAAAATGGTGAGCAATAAGAATGAAATAATCACTGTTTGTGGAGATCAGAAGGAATCCAGGGGCTGCTACTTTGATACTATCAAAGAAAATGAAGGGGGACGTTCGAGCCCACCCCGAATTCACCCGGGGGATAAAACCGGTAGGAATGTAACTCCTCAGCAATCTAAGAAGCCAGTCAACATGGTTGAACTCGACATGAGAGAAGAAATAATGCCGAGACCCGAACCTGATGGAGAGCTTGAAGATCTCACATTGGGGAAAGAGCCTGGTCAATTTACCCGAATTGGTAAGACTATTGATCCTCAAATTAAACAAGTATTGGCTGACTTCCTCAAAAGCAACACAGATGTGTTTGCGTGGAACTCGTCTGAGATCCCAGGCATTGACCCCGCTTTCTGCTGCCACAAGCTGGCAGTTTATCCGGGATCCACTCCCGTTTCCCAGAAGAAAAGAAAGCTGGGGCCAGAAAGGAAACAAGTTCTGCAAGAACACGTCAAGGAGCTTTTGGATGCCGGGTTCATTCGGGAGATATAGTATACGACATGGCTTGCAAATGTGGTGATGGTGAAAAAACCGAATGGGAAATGGAGAATCTGTACTGATTACACAGACTTAAATAAGGTTTGCCCAAAGGATTCTTATCCTATGCCTAACATAGACCAGATGGTAGATAACGCGGCTGGGTTTCGCCTGCTATCCTTCATGGATGCCTATTCGGGATACAACCAGATCCCAACGTACCCGGCGGATCAAGAAAAGACCGCCTTTATTGCTGAAAAGGCCAATTATTGCTACAATGTGATGCCATTTGGTCTTAAAAATTCAGGGGCAACCTATCAAAGGATGATGAATAAAGCCTTTGAAGATCAACTGGGCAAGAATGTAGAGGTATACATTGACGATATGATTATAAAGTCGTTTGATTTGACGAAGCATGTCCAGGATCTCGAGCAGACATTTCAGAAGCTCAGGAAGTACCGCATCCGTCTCAACCCAGTAAAATGTGCGTTTGGGGACCAGCTGGAAAATTTCTGGGTCTCATGCTAACCCACAGAGGAATTGAGGCGAACCTGGATAAATGCAAGGCAGTTCTTGACATGAAAGCATCCCAAAGCAAAAAGGAGGTCCAACAGCTGACCGGACGATTAGCTGCGCTAACCCGGTTTTTTCCAAAATCGGCTGAAAATGCCCTCCCATTCTTTAAACTTTTAAAGAAAGAAGCAACTGACAGATGGAACCCGGCATGTGAAGCCGCGTTTGAGAAGATAAAGAAATGTTTATCAACTCCACCGATCCTCTCAAAGCCAAACCCAGGAGATGTTCTGATTCCGTATTTGGCAGTAGGGGAGGAAGCAATAAGTACTGTACTGATCAAGGAAACTAACAAAGGCCAGAAGCCAATTTACTTTGTCAGTTGAGCCTTACAAGGTGCAGAGGTCAGATATCAAAAGCTAGAGAAGGTGGCTTTTGCTTTGCTGGTCACAGCTAGAAGGTTGCGGCCGTATTTCTAAGGCCATCAAATAATCGTCAGGACTAACCAGCCTATTCGGCAGGTGTTGCACAAGCCGGACTGGCAAGAAGAATGACTAACTGGGCAATAGAGCTCAGTGAATATGACATAACATATGAAAGCCGGAAAGCAATCAAAGCACAAGCCTTAGCTGACTTTATAATGGAATTGACGCCATTGAACTCGGAACATGAGGAAGCCAGCGATGCATGGAAGGTCTACGTAGATGGATCTTCCAATAATAAAGGAAGTGGGGATGGAATCATAATAGAGACCCCAGAAGGAATAACAATTGAACATTCTCTAAACCTGGGATTTCCAACCTCAAATAATCAAGCTGAATACGAAGCTCTGATAGCCGGTTTGATGCAGGCTAAAGAACACGGAGCTAGGAAAGTGCAAGTCTTCAGTGACTCGCAGCTGGTGACTTCACAGATAGAAGGAAAGTACCAAGCTAAAGGCTCCTTGCTGATGAAATACCTGAGCCGAGTCCGAGAACTCGTGGCCGACTTTGATGAGGTGCGGGTTACTCACATCCCGCGAGGGGAGAATAGCCGAGCTGACATCTTGTCAAAGTTAGCCAGTACCAAAAATCCGGGTAACCACAGAACTGTGGTTCAGCAAAGCATAGCTGTAACATCCTGCATAATTAGGAACTTCTATAGATTATAATTAAGAATGTGAAGCATGCTTGAAACTCGAATTAAATTTTGGTTTAGAGTGGAATTAATTTAAAATAGGAAAATGATTGTTATGACAATTATTAGTTGGTATATTGCGAGTTGTGTTTCGTGGGCTATTCACCTCCGATTCGCTTATAAATTATATGTACGCGAAGCCCCAGATGTCTAGTTTCTATATATCAAAGAATATTTTTTTAAGCTGTTGATTTTGAATTTACATGATTTTTGCAAGACAGGCTGTTTTCAAGAAAAATCAGAGTTGCGCAACGAAAGCCTTTCCAAAAATTTACTTGCTGCTTTTATTTTGTGAAGTCAGTTTTCCTAGCAAGATTTTAATTGGTAACATAAAATTGTTTTTACTGAATAAGAATTTTACTCGTCAACGTTACGTCTCTAATCAGTTTTAGCAAACTCTTCCCTTGGATGCATACAAGGGAGGGTGTCACAATAGCGATGTCGAGTTGTGTGATGGTGATAACATTTGCAAATGACTGGAGGAAACCTCTGGTAGATTACCTGGAAAAAGGAATACTGCCAGAGGACCAGATAAAAGCTAGGAAGCTGGTCCGAGATGTGACGCAATATGCAATCGTGAATGACCAGCTGTTCAGAAAGGGTTTGCACAGCCCCATGCTAAAATGCTTGAACTCGGAGGGAGTGGAGTATGTGCTCGCCGAGATCCATGAGGGAATAAACGGCCACCATATGGGAGGCAAAGCCTTGGCCAGAAAGGCACTCAGAGCAGGATATTACTAGCCAACAATGGGGACACACTCCAAAGAACATGTCAAAAAATACGATAGTTGCAAGAAGCATGCCAGGCTAATTCTTTCACCACCTGAAGAGTTGGGGTGCATCTCGGCTCCATGGCCCTTCTTCAAATGGGGAATGGATTTGAAAATTTGAATCATATACTCTTGTATATGGTTCGGCCATATTGAGATTTATGGCTACATGCATGGTTTAATTTTATGTTCTTTGAGAAAGAATCAATAAAATTTGAATTAAATAAATTGTTGTTTAATTCGGCCAATTGAAGAATTAAGGAAAATTTAGAATTTTAATTATGTTTTAATATTTAATGGTTAAATATCAAGACATACGTGAAAAATATATTATATGATAATATTTTTGTACTTGTGAGTTATCTAACATTTCAGGTGCAAAAGAGGAAGGGAATGGTCATGGTGCCTGGAATTTGAAATTTTTAAATTTTAAATTAATTTGTAATTTTGGGCTCTTTTACAAGAGATGTAATTTAAATTTCAAATTTTTGTAATTTAAATTTTGTAATTTAAATTTTATCCCTCCAAGATGTTTTGGAGTTTCTTTAATTGTAATTAGAGAAATTAGGCTAGTGGTGTATAGACGACAAGAAGCCGAGGCTTGAGAAGCAAGATGGACAAAAGAGCGAGCACCATGACTATCTCAAAATAAAACTATTTTTTTTGCATGTATGTTATTATACAACTAGTATGCATGAGATAGAGTATCGCGATATGTATGCTTTATGGCTTATGACGTCTAGTATGCATGAGTTGGACTAAATCGCGTTTGTATGATTATTATGCAAGTCCAATTGTGACTAGTTTAAACCATTAGATGTATGACATAGGTTACGACTAGCATGATAATATATTAATGCGTTTGATGAGACTTAATAGACCCTTAATAAAATGAACCCTTAAAAGGAATAAAATTATTAAGCGCATGATTACCTCCCACCACCAATATTACTCAAACCTCCTCTAAATAGTGGTGCTCTACAACCCAGTTGGGACCCACTGTTTCGTTGAGTAAGAGTAGTATTAGAAGTGTAAGACACTTGGGGTACTGGTTAGTGCTTAACTGAGACATAAGCTGCAGGCCCAGCCGGGCTTATGTTCTTAGGGTAATAGTGCTAGGTAGGTTGCATGAGATGCACCACTAAGTGACAAGGAGTTGTCAACCTAATGTTAAGAAAGGGTATGAGATACCATTGATAAAGATCAATCCATTATTTAAATTAATCTTGCGGTCTCAGACGGGGGTTAAAATAAATAATCGCATTCTTAATCCCACTAAGGTAAATTCTAAAAGTAGAATAACCCTAAGTCAAAAGGAAGGGTCATTGACTTAGATAAAATAGTGGGAGGGGCAAATTAATAAAAGTCTTTAATAATTTGTTTTTACTACATGTTCAAATATTAATTAATTTTTATCTTTACATTTTCAGTTAATTAGTATGACTAATACACTGTCACTGCGCTCCATACTTGATACGAACAAACTGACCGGTCCAAATTTTATGGACTGGTATCGGAACCTAAGAATTGTTCTAAGGGCTGAAAAGATTGCTTACGTCCTAGATGCTGCATTACCCGTAGCTCCTAAGGAAGGGGAAGATGGGTTCGCGAAATATGATTTCGAGGCCCACAAACATCACATGGATGACAATGTGTTGGCTGTCTGCATCATGTTGGCATTCATTTCGCCTGAACTGCAAAAGCAGCATGAGCATATGGATGCTCCCTCTATTGTCTTACATCTAAAAGAGTTGTATGACATTAAAGGCAGGCATGAGAGGTGTGAGGCCTAAAGAGAATTGTTCTCTTGCAGGATGTCTGAGAGCATGTCTGTTGGCAGTCATGTTCTTAAGATGATCGGTCTGATTGAGAAGCTAGGAAATCTAGGCTTCGTCATGGATGCCGAACTAAGTAATGACTTAGTCCTCACCTCACTTCCACCTTCTTTTAGTCAATTCATCATGAATTATCACATGCATGGGATGCAAGTGAGTGTGCCTGAGTTGTTAAGTATGTTAACAACTGCTGAAGTGTCTATCAAGAAGGATAAGACACAATCTCTTCTGATTGGTGGGCCTAGCAAGGCCAAGGGAAAGGGTAAGGAGCCTGCTAAAGGTGACTCCCTTAAACCCAAAGGAAAACCCAAGAAAAAGAAGGGCAAATGAAAGGGTAAGAAGGCTTCGAATGACAAGAGCAAAGCTGAGTGCTTCCACTGTGGCAAGAAAGGCCATTGGAAGAGGAACTGTCCAGACTACCTGAAGAGTGTCAAGGACAAGAAGCATGGTGATGCTTCTACCTCAGGTATTTTCATGATTGAGATAAATTATTCATGTGCTAATCCTACTTCATGGGTATTGGATACCGGTTGTGGTTCTCACATCTGCAATATGTTGCAGGTACTTAGGAGCCCCAGGAGATTGGAGAGGAACGAGGTGGACCTCCGTGTTGGTAATGGAGCAAGAGTTGCTGCTCATTCTATAGGAGATGCCGACCTCATTTTGCCTATGGGCCTTTTTCTGCATTTGAATAAATGTCTTTATGTTCCAAGTATTTCTAGAAACATTATTTCAATTTCTTGTTTAGAACAAGATGGATTTATTTTCAGTATTAAGAATGGTACATTTTCTACCATTATGAATGATATTGTTTATGGTACTGCTACCTTAATAAATGGATTGTATGTTCTGGAAATGGGAACTGAAGTGCTCAAAATAGATGTGAAACGACCTAGGATGGATAATCAATCATATCTTTGGCACTGTAAACTAGGGCACATAAATGATACAAGATTGTCTAGAATGCATGCAAATGGATACCCAGATTCCTTGGATTTGGAATCCTATGGACAATGTGAATCTTGTCTAGCTGGGAAAATGACTTGTCACACGCCCAAAGGGCTTGAGAGTCATAGGGCTAGTGAGTTATTAGAACTCATTCAATCTGATGTATGTGGCCCAATGTCTATTGAGGCTAGAGGAGGATACTCCTATTTCATTACCTTTACGGATGACAAATCAAGATTTGGGTATGTGTACCTGATAAGATATAAATCCGAAGCTTTTGAAAAGTTCAAAGAGTTTAGGAATGAAGTAGAGAAACAACGTGGCAAGATAATTAAGACATTACGATCAGATCGTGGTGGTGAATATTTGAGCCATGAGTTTCAGGATTATCTAAGAGAGAATGGAATTCTCTCGCAGTTTACTGCTCCTTACACACCACACCAAAATGGTGTCTCCAAAAGGAGAAACAGGACCTTGTTAGACATGGTTAGGTCTATGATGAGTGAGACTCAACTTCCAAAATCGTTTTGGGGATATGCCTTAGACACAGCGGCATACCTTCTAAATAGGGTACCGTCTAAATCTGTTCAGACGATACCCTTTCGCAACCAACCTAGCTTTGTAGGTCTGAACGTTGCCATCTGCATCAGTCTTTCTTTTAAAGACCCATTTGTTACCAATAGGAACTATTCCTTGCGGTTAAGGAACCAAGGTCCATACCTTGTTTTGATACATCGAATCCATTTCAGATTCCATGGCTTCAAGCCATCTAGAAGAGTCAACATCCTTGACTGCCTCTTCGTAGTTACTTGGTTCATCATCCTCGACGGTTTGCTGATTCTCAATCACAAACCCATACCTCTCAGGTGGATGGATGCCCCTCGTTGGAGAATGTCGCCTGCAGAGCAGACTTGGGTTCCTCAATCTGTTCATGTGGTTCTTGAACTTCTTCAAGATCAATGATCCATGCGCCCTCCACCCCTTTAGGTGGAGTTCCAAACAACTTCTTGGGCTAATAACTATTATTAGGCCCAATACCTTTAATGCTAGAGCATCTAGACAATTAGGTGTTTGCGTGTGACCCATTAGGTTCAACATAGCCACTGACATAAATGAGCCTGGGCCCAATAAGCCCACAACCCATCTAATGACAACACAGAGCACTAGCAATGCTTTGTTGCCCCAGAACTAGTTAGATTAATGATTTGATCATCCTATTAAACATATTTGGTTGCCGTATGTTTGTCCCTTCGTCTCGGTTACCTTCCTATAAAACCTAGGGTAAAGAAACGTATCATCCCTTGCGGTTTAGGGTTAGCTTTTTATGAAATAGGGAGTCTTCAATTTACTGACTCTAAAGGCAGATCATCTTATGATCTCTTTTACTATGCATAGATTCCCGAGTCACTGTAAATGTCATCCCGATTTCTCCGGTTTAACGATAACCTAATCTCTCACAGAGATTTGATGAATTCCTTCAGCTTATTACCCTAGCCCTGTGCCCTATCAGGACAAGCCCAAAAGCATACCTATGAGTCTCCATGTTTCAGGCAGACGAGGTATAAAATCAAGGCATGCCTTCTAGAACACAGTCTAAGTGATAACTTCTGGTCTAAGGAAAGACATACCCAAATATATAGAGACTACTCTAATGATACTATCTGTGAGATTTCCTCATAGAGTCTCTTTGAGGGTCCGTTCAGTGCGAGCTATACCCTTATAGGTCCACCCACGACTTTAGCTAAGACATCTCCATATCTGTAGCACATGAGGTCTATACCCTGTATCCATATACAAGTAGATAAGTCGTGCTAGTCTTACCCGAGATTACTGACCCCATTCTCAATATCTCTAGACTAAGAACATAAAATTAGGAATAAACATCCGGTATTCTTGAATCCTCATGATTGTGATCTCATCACAGATACTCAAGAGATACCTTTATTCCACGGGGTTTATCAAGTTATTCATAATATATTAACATTAATATCGAGACATAATTATGAAACAAGATAAAGAGTGCTTTTATTTATTTGCGACAATATTAAAAACGTCTACATCTATGTCCTTATTTAATCATAAGATTGTCTCTAGGACACCCAAATACTAACAAGCTCCCACTTGGCCTAGAGCCAATCAGACCTAAGTCGTATACCTAAAGCCTCATAATGACTATCATGTTTTCTCTGAGAAACAGCCTTTGTCAGAGAATCGGCCAGGTTATCATCTGTGGGAACATAATCCATCTTTACATCCATCATATCAATGATTTCTCTAATCAGGTGATATCTGCGGAGCACGTGATTAGATCTTTGATGAGACCTAGGTTCCTTTGACTATGCAATGGCTCCAGTGTTGTCGCATAGCAACTGTATGGGCTCATCCACGCTTGGAACCACCCTTAGTTCAGTTATGAACTTCTTGATCCACACGGCCTCCTTAGCCGCTTTTGAAGCAGCTATGTATTCAGCTTCTGTCGTTGAATCTGCTATTGTCTCCTGCTTGGAACTCTTCCAAGACACTGCCCCACCATTTAAGGTGAATACGAACCCTGACTGTGACTTGTAGTCATCTTTGTCACTCTGAAAGCTGGCATCAGTGAACCCTTTCACTGTAAGCTCATTAACCCCACCATAGACCAAAAACGCATCCTTAGTTCTTCTCAAGTATTTAAGGATGGTCTTGACTGCCGTCCAGTGACTCTCTCCAGGGTCCTACTGGTATCTACTCGTAATGCTTAAAGCATATGAGACATCTGGTCTCGCACATATCGTGGCATACATGATGGACCCAATAGCCGAAGCGTATGGAATTCCACTCATGCGATCCTTCTCAGGCTGTGACTTAGGACACATAGCCTTTGAAAGATGTATCCCATGACTGACAGGTAGAAAACCCCTTTTCGACCCTTCCATACTAAACCTTTTTAGCATCTTGTCAATATATGTGGATTGAGATAAACCCAGCAACCTGTTTGATCTATCTCTATAGATCTTTATACCAAGTATAAAGGCCGCCTCTCCCAAATCCTTCATGGTGAAGCTTTCTGAAAGCCATTCTTTCGTTGTTTGTAATGTGGGGATGTCATTTCCTATAAGAAATATGTCATCTACATAAAGCACTAGGAAGACAACATTACTCCCACTAACCTTCCTATAAACACAAGGTTCATCCTCGTTCTTGATGAAACCGTTACTCCTAACGACCTCATCAAAATGAATATTCCAACTCCTTGATGCTTGCTTTAGCCCATATATCGACCTTTGAAGTTTGCATACCATATGCTCCTGATCTTTGATTAAAAGCCTTCAGGTTGTGTCATGTACACTTCCTCCTTCAAGAACCCATTCAAGAAGGCGGTCTTGACATCCATTTGCCAAATTTCATAGTCGTGATATGCTGCTATCGCAAGCATGATCCTTATAGATTTGATCATGGCAACTGGTGAGAAAGTTTCATCATAGTCAACTCCTTGTCTTTGACGATATCCTTTCGCCACCAACCTAGCTTTGTAGGTTTGAACGTTGCCATTTGCATCAGTCTTTCTTTTAAAGACCTATTTGTTACCGATAGGAACTATTCCTTGCGGTTTAGGAACCAAGGTCCATACCTTGTTCTGATACATCGAATCCATTTCAGATTCCATGGCTTCAAGCCAACTGGAAGAGTCAACATCCTTGACTGCCTCCTCGTAGTTACTCAGTTCATTATCCTCAACGGTTTGTTGATTCTCAATCACAAATCCATACCTCTCAGGTGGATGGATGACCCTCGTAGATCTACGGAGTTGTGTGTTTACTTCTCCATCGGAGAACGTCGCCTGCTGAGCAGACTTGGGTTCCTCAATCTGTTCATGTGGTTCTTGAACTTCTTCAAGATCAATCTTACTCCCACTGGCTCCTTGAGAGATCAAATCCTTCTCAAGGAACTCAGCATTCTTGGATACAAAAACTTTGTGTTCATCCATAGAGTAAAAGTAGTATCCTTTAGTACCTTTAGGATACCCTACAAAAAGACATTTAGTACTCTTAGCACTAAGCTTGTCTGATGCCAATGTCTTGACATAAGCTGGCAATCCCCAAACCCTGAGATAACTCAGGTTGGGTCTCTTACCATTCCATATCTCATATGGTGTGAAAAGTTGTTTCATAACAAAAAGAAAAGATGAGATCTTGTTGGAACATATCAAGAGGAAATCTTTTGGACATAATCTAAGAAGATTTGGGGTGCTGATTTGGTTGTTGGTTAGTCATCAGAATCAGCTCCAGAAGATACGATCTGTTGGGAGAATATTTGAGTGATTTGATTCAAGTTTAAATGTAACTACTCAAATGTATCTGGTCATTATTTAAGCTATATGGGGCGCACCATATAACTGATTATATGATGATTTATGATCAGATATTTGATTAGGTTTTGAACCTAATATATCATAAAGATATGATAGGATGTTGTTGGCAAGATTTGATGAGATTTGATTTGCAACAAATCCTATTCTCTCTCTCTCTCTTTGATGGAGCGCCCTTTTGGAAGGGATTTTTATTGATTAAAAATCTGATTTGTTTTTAACAAATAGGCTCCTCTTGTGCGCCTCTTTATATATATTCCTTCTAGGGTTTTTAAAAAACCAACCAAGCCATTCTCTTCTCCTCTCCTGCGCCACTTTTGTGAAGATTTCGCATTGAAAGCTTCACTCTTTCAAACACTTTTACCTAGCCTTTCTCTTCACACAGTGTGTGCTTAGCAAGCCTCATTGTAGTGATCACTTGGCGGTTTCACAAGAAGGAGTTCTTGCACCTAGACGCAGTGGGTGGTGTGGATCAACGTTAGAGGTTCTGAACCCTTCAGACCTACCTTGATTATCACGAGTTTTCACGAACAAGGTAACATCATGCTTTCCTAAAGCATGATCTCGAATGCATGTGTGTTCCGCAATGAAAAAGTTTTGTTTTTCCCTCCAGCATGCATCGGCTTTCAAGGCACTTTCCAACTTTCATGATCGTGGCGGTGGATTACTTCACAAAGTGGATAGAAGCAGAACCAGTCACTACAATCACCTCGGCCCGAGTGCATAGATTCTTTGAATGAAATATCGTTTCGAGATTCGAAATACCAGCTGAGGTGATCACTGATAATGGAACACAGTTTGCTGATAAGCGATTTCAGCAGCTAATGAAAAACCTACACGTCACACATCGTTTCGCTTCTGTGGAACACCCACAATCGAATGGGCAAGCCGAAGCAGCCAACAAAGTGATCGTGGAAGGTCTCAAAAAACGAATGTTTGATGCAGAAGAAAGCTAGGTTCAACAACTATACTTTGTCCTGTTGGGTTACAGAACCAGCACCCAAACTGCAACTGGGGAAACCCCTTATAGGTTGACGTATGGATGTGAAGCCATGATTCCGGTAGAGATTGGAGAACCCTCTTGGAGAATACTAAATAGTCTCGAACAAGGTGAACAACAAAACAGTAGGATGCTCACTGAAGAGTTAGACCTTGTAGATGAAGCTAGGGTTACAGCTCACTTCCGGAATATGATGACTAAACAGCAAGCAGCAGCAAAGTATAATAAGAAAGTGAGACCAATAAATTTTGAAAAGAATGACTTGGTACTCAGAAGAGCAGATATTGGCAACAAGAATGCCCGAGATGGAAAGCTTGCTGCGAATTGGGAAGACCCATATCGGGTTAAAGAAAAGCTCGGCAAAGGGGCTTACGTCCTAGAAACGACAGAAGGCAAAGGAATAAAAAGAACCTGGAATGCAGATAAGCTTAAGATATACTATAGCTAAATCCGGGATCCACCTTCATTCATTCGCAGAGCTATTTTAATTATATTTTACTCTATTAGGGATGTAATTAAAGCCGAATATACCGGCAAATTCATGTAGCTTGCAATTTGATATCAATAAATGAGGAATTTTTCTTTTCTAAGTTCTATCCTTGTCTACTTGTGATGCGTCAATACAAAATTCGAGGTACAAATACAATTTGTCATAATGACTCTGATCAAGTCAAAATGTCCCTATTTTGGTCATGATACCAAAAAGGGGCAGATGGCATTATTGTTTTTACCTTAGATAAATTGAGTTATGAAATTCAAATTCAATTAAATGGCTAAGTCAAAAGACAAGGTCCATTACATATGCAAGCTTACCAGAATGAGTAAGTTAAACAAACATGCGTCATCGAATTGACAAAAAATGGAATCCGTCTAATGCTTTGACCTCGGCCAGGTCATGAATTAAAAACTCGTATATTGCACGGGTTCATACAATTAAATTGGGATGAAGATTTTCACCCAATAAGTATTGAAAAATAATGAAAAACTCGGTATATCACTCATCAAGTACGAGGGTGAAATATATCTAAATGAATCGAATTTGAATCTGAGCAACTTAGGAATTCCTAAAGCTTAGTGCAAATCCGGGTATGAAAAGGAATGCTATCCGGGTTAAGAAACCCGGCAACTACAATACAGGAACCTCGTAAAGGGGCTTATGCATCTGCCAAAAATGGTTAAGTCATATCCTTCGACAAAGCAAAAAAGAGTTGCCTAATCAAAAAAGCAACAACAATACTGCAACGACATGCTGAGTTTCGACAAATCGATAACCTAGATAAATGCATCTATGGTAAAAATCAGAATTAGAGAAGGCAAACAACAAATTATAAAGCAGAATATTCATAGAGAAAATAAATGTATGTAAAGCAAAATTAAAACCGGAGTAAAACTGGCAATATTCAAGCAGAATCAAAAAGGGGCCCAAAGGACTCTAACAATTACAGAATTCAACCGGCATTCCGGCCCTTCATAAAATCTCTATGGTAGGAGGATCCTCGGAAGCTGGGGCCTCTTTGCCGGATTGATCAACCACCTCAACCTCCTTCTCTGGCTTGTCAACCCCTTCTCGGTTGGCGTGTTTGACATATGGGAAGGAGAATCGGCAGCCGGAGTAATGATTTGGCCATTGCTGACATAAGCGCGAGCATTCAAACCGACCAGATTTAAGGGGACTTTCGGATTGAGTATTTGAAGTTGAGTCAAGGCATTATAGAAGGACCCGGTGACTGATTTCTCTAGTTCACCTTGGAAAAACTGAGCAGTACGCTCAGCATCCTTCACCCTATCCTCTAACCTTTCATACATCCTCCAAAAGCGATGCATCTTTTCATCTTCAGTAGCCTTGTCTTCTAGGCACTTTGAATGGTCAGCAGTGATTTTGGTCAGCTTGGCCGTGGTGTCATCATAGTTCTTTTTAAGCGTGGATAGGTCCTCCTTCACCTTCAGCAGCTCTTCATATGTCTTGGCCTTCTCCTCCCGAGTTGCGGCAGCCTCACTCAATGTCCGTAGGTATTTCTGCTTCAGGATAAGCAACGGCCTGGCCAACCCGGCCATCTTCAAACAACACAACTCCAAATCTTCCACCTCCCTTACTTGGGCTGGGGTAAGAAGAGATGAGTTGTAGAAGACTTCGGGGGCGCATACCACATCCCAGAGAGTATTGTTCATTTTGCCTTGCCATACCATGTGCTTGGTCAATTCAAGCGCTGGAGGAGGGGGAAGGGCTTTCATAGTTTGACTGGGGCCAGTGGAAGCTCGGATGTCAGAGCTTTTGGCTTTTGCTTTTGAAGTGGCTGCAGTGGGAGCATGGGCAGCTGAAACCTTGGCTTTACCCGGACCATCTTGAGAGGAGTCAGGGGCTTTCCTATTCTTGCCAGACCCAGCCTTGGCCTGGTTTAATGCGGCCAACCAGCTTGGAGGATCATTTTGTTGGTTATCCATCAGAGGTACTAGAAATACAAACACAACAAGTTAGTGTTAAAGCAATACAGCTAATATGCAAATGCCAGGTTGCTAGAAGTAGTTCATACTTAATTCAGCGTCGAGTTCATCTTTGGACTTGAATAGAAGGGATGCGACACTAGCATGCTTATGTGACAGTAGAAACGTGCCAATGGCAATGGCACTGTCGATATTAGATGAACCCAAATTGGCAACTTGAAAACGGTAGCTAGATGGAGGAAGCTGATAGTGGTCAGAAGACCAATGCAAAGGGGATTTTCCCTCACCACTCTCGGCATGAGAAGTGTCAACAAACCAGACACTCTTGCCGGGATGGGCGGAAACTTTAACGAATTTGTCCTTGAAATTTTTAAAGGACTCAGTATAAACTTGAAAAAGTTTACGGTGGGGTAAACCTCGAAGGGTAACCCACCCTTTTTGGCTGGCGGGTTCACGACCGGTCCGAGGAGTTAATACTTGAAAAAAGAAGAATAATACACAGACAGAAGCTGGAATAGAAAGGTATGAGCAGAAACGCTCAAAGGCTTTGGCAAAACCCCACCCATTAGGATGAAGTTGAGTGGGAGCTATTTGAAGGTGGTTCAAAAGATCAATTTGAAAATCCGTCAAAGGGAAGCAGACGCCGAGTTGAGTCACAACTTCTCGAAAAAAGAAAAAGAAATGCAGCTCTCCTGGCCTCCCACTGGAGCAGACGGGTTCGTCTTGTCTAGGGGGGATTATATCACAATTCACTAAATCCCCCACTGGAAGGGCGGCAAAGTCATCCAAAGACATCTCCAAAACGGTACTCAAAACCTCGTGTGTCACCCAGGGAAACTGGGTTACTAAAGAAGACGAGGGAGATGGGGAACACGACTCAGTAGAACTCGACTCTCCTACTACGTCTGAGGGAGGAGATGCCATAATACCTAGAAACAAGGAAAGGTAGGAATCAGGAAAGAATCAGAATACCTAAATCACAAACGCTATCAGAGGAATCACTAGATGATGATGATGATGACAATTCAGAAATTGTAATGGGATCATCTGCTCCTCCTGATGAGCGAATGGATTTATCTCCATGCTGGCAAGTCGCCAACATGGACTCGGCTAAAGAATGACAACCTCGGTCAGCAAGCTTGCCACTCAAATAAATGCAGGAATAACATGGGCCATTGCCCGGGATAGAAGAACGCGGCGAACCTCTACTTGACATCCCGGACGCACACCGAGACTTGCCACCACGGCAAGCTCGTAGCATAGCTTCCTACTATTCTCCTTCGGTCTTAAGGATTTCCCAAAGCCAGAAACGAACACCAGGGGAAATTTTTTTCAAAAATCAGACAAAGAGCTAAAGAAAGAGAATTTTTTCCCCGTTCGGTCAAGAAAAAGGCTAAATATAGTGCAAAGGGAAGGTAAACAAGATGACATGGCGCTAATCACCAGAACAACAAATTCTGGAAAAAAAGTGCTAAGTGTCAACAGGAAGTTCGCAGATATGCAAGCTATCTACAGATTCTGGAAAAAAGGCCAGAAAGCAAAGAAGAAAATATGCAACTTCACAGTTATAATACGTAAAAACAAATGCCAAAATGCAGAATCTTTGAATAAAAAGGAGATAATGTGAACATACCTCTTGAAGTAATGATACTGAAGTGTCAAAATGTAGACGAAGAAAGGCTGATGTGCAACAATCAGAAAGCACGCAAACACAAACAATGGAATAATGCTGATGCCCAATGCTCAAGAGTAAAACGAAACCATGTAAGAGGAAAAGAGGACTTATATAGGCCATACCAAGACCACTGAGTGGCGCATAACAGAGGTCAAGGCTATTTAGGTCCTTTTGCCCCCAAATCATAACTGCTAGATCGTGGGTGGAAACCGCATCCATTATGCGCGAAAACCACAGCACGGAGGAGGCTAAGGGACATGGGAAAATTGCAAATTCACTCCATAAAGCAATGATCAGACAGCTGAAACGATGCTGCAATAAATGCGCACCCTACATATGAACGCAACGACGACATAAGAACGGTTGCAGCACGCTAAAGCACGCGGGCTGGAACACGTGGCATAACGCAATGAGTATAATTCAAAAACCTGCATATGAGACAAGGTGTATATGAACATACAGCTGTTCACTGAGTTCGAAGCTGACGTTGGGGTAATAGTCAACTCACGGTTATTCTAGCGCAGCTTCTACCCGGTTACACAACGAAATCATAGACGGGTTCTTCAACAACCCGTCCAAGGAAACAACAAGAATACATGCATGCCCCAGTAACCCGGGTAAAATGACGACGTTGGGAGCAGTTCAAGAAGTCGAATCGCAACTCTTCAAACGAGTCCTCTGCCCGACTACTTCGTGAAAACGCCGACGGGATCATGCACAACCCGTCGACCAAATAAATATGAAGATATAGTCCGAGATGAGGAATACCGCTTGGGGGCAACCCGCAAGTGGGATTAAAATAACTCAAGCGTATTCCTAACTCGGAGTAGCAATATGGTTGAGCAACCAGCAAGGCAATACGAGGGAAATGGCGCTGTACATAACGAAGGTCAAGAACTCGAAAGCAACACGTATGTCGACATTAGGAGGCAACCCGACATCTCGAGATTGTACTCGGCCCAAACAGTGGGGTACGCAAAAATATCTCACCGGGTTGATGCTCAACCCGTCGACATAAGGGGGCAAGGGACATTCTGCGAGGAAAAAATTCCCTCATAAGCAGAACATGCAAATTTACAACAAACGCAAAGCCATTCAGGGGCACAAACCTGGAAGGCACACATAAGTTCACCCCGACTACCCGGACACCCCGATAGCCGAGCTGAGAGGCAACTGTTATGGACCCGTATAATGGGTCCATTAAGTAGCAAGCCCAACACGGGGCAATCCAAGATATGGATTGATGCTAATAAAGGATAGATATCCATCAAGGATACTAATCCTAGTACGACAGCATAACTATCAGGCCTGTACCCTCACCGTAGGAACCAAAGGCCTATCCACACTACCCTCAGGTAACCTCTATAAATACAAAGGTAAACCCTAAAGGTACTTACGCTCTCTCTCTTACTGTTATGTTGTCACTGTGCGCGCACACACCCATTGGCTAACACCGTTATAGTATTCTGTGCACAGTGATCTGCTTGACTCAAGGGTATCTCCTCCATAGATACCTTGGAGAGGGCACTAGATCCAATATCAACGTACTAGCCTATTGGGCTAGACATCTCTGTTTCAAGGACATAACACATACCATTGAAAGAGATAGTGTGGACTATTGTTAGATTGGCTTAGAGAGATTCATCCCTTTCAAGTGTAACCATATAAGAGACTGGAGTGTCAAAGGTATGTTCTTTATAAAATATAAACTAATCTCAAAAATAATATTTAGAAGATCTTTTCTTTGCATGATGCATGTAAAAGGTTTTCATCTTCTGCATAAAAACAAGAAAAGTTTTTGTTTTTACATCATGCCAAGCATGCTTTATATGATAAAGAAGTCATCTTTATTTAACTTCCACAACCATCCAAAATTGCCTCAAGGCTGCAATTAGAGATTTGCATACGAAAATATATAACCCCCTAACTAGAACAAGGTAATATGAGGTGAAATAGAAGACCCAAAAAAATAATGTAGAACCATCAGTCCATTAGAGCATTACTCATCAAGAGCAACATATAAGACCCTCAACTAACCATCAATAAGCCTATTACTAAGCCACCTGAGACACCATTTCTCAAATGAGATAATGATTACCTTCCTCCCAAGTAACTTTTGTTTATCAATCACTATAAACTTCTACTACGAATCCACAAACCCTAAAAATAACATATCATCTTTAACAATGCCATGTTTTTTTGTCAAACAAATTGGCTAAAATTCAGTAGGTCTTTCCCAGTACTCAACAACTTCAGCAAGCTAGCAACACGTTTCTTGGCACACTTTTCTACTAGGACATGCAAGAAAACCATCTTTGGTCTGATTAACTTGAGGTAAGCAGAAAAAGAATCTATTAAGGAATATATAGATATATTCAATAGGGAAGCCATTCATATTTGAGACTTAAGCCTAGTTGTATCACCTCATGCTATCATTAAACGATTAAAGCCAACACATTTTGCCAACTCATTATTAAAATGGGTTCCATTGGACCTAGATAATTTAACAGTTCACTCAAGAAAGTACATAACACCAGTTGTGTTCAGGTTAAGTCTTAACTATTTTGATTCATAACAAATAGAAGATTGGGATAAATTGTAATACTAACTCAATTTCATCTCGTCTTGCTTCTTCTTATTCTCTTTTTTTTTCTCATTTTTTTGCTAATGTTATTTTCTTATTTTCTTTATTCAAAATAATTCCAAAAGTCATTTTTCGAAATTCTTGTGATCCACCCAAATAAAGTTTCGATTGTGACATATAGTTTGGCTAATCATTATGAGAACAATATTATATATATTACTTATAACAATCAATGCATTTTCCATAGTGTCACAACATCGTTTATTGTCAAGAAAAGCTTTAAAATTAGAAAATCATACAGATTGCACATAAAGTGACCCAGGTCTAGGGGTGTTCGCGACATGGATTGGATCGATTTTGGAAGTAAAAATCATCTGATCCAATCCCTTCGGTTTAATAATGTAATCATTCATTCAGTTGGAATTTTTTTTCAAATCTGATCCGATCCAATCTAATTTTATTCGGTTTGGATTAGATCAATTTTTAATTTTTTGAAAAGCCTAAGATTTATATGATAATTATTGTGCGAATAACATATCTTTTATATGTATCGACTTTGTAAAGTTTGTATGATTATTGTGCGATCTAGAAGCATTGTACAAGAAAAAGTTAAATTATCATTTTTTACTTCCAAATAAAAATTTATAATATGGTTGCCTGAAATACGAAGTAACCTAAATTTTCATCCTATAGAGGAGTTGTTGTACACAATAATCTATATAATAAAAATATATTAGTATCTTACCAAAAAAAAGCATAACATAGAACAAGAACAACCCATTTCTCCAACATAATGGGTTAATGAGTCTTGGATTTAGAATTTTGCTACATGATTTTTGGGCTATGATTGGGGAAAGACCCAAGTAGGTAGATGGTAAGGTTGGGGAATCATTGGATCGGTTTTCACCAACCCATCCAAAATCCGATCCAATCCAATTAAATTTTGCGGTTTTTTTTTTGATTTTTGATTTTTCGGTTTTAGGTTATTTGGTTTTCGGTTTTTTGGTTCGGTCACTGCAGTTTGAATTGGTTTGGATCGGTTGATGAACACCCCTACCCTGGTCTATCAGTGGTTAGTCGTCTATATGTCAACCTACGAGTTTCTAGATTGTATGTGCAACTTTTGGCATTTAATATACATTCTTGGGATTAACCTATGGATAGCTAAATCGTAGAAAAATTAGTAACAGAGTAAACCACTCAGAAGATGAAAAATATATATTATTTAATCAAAAAATAAAATCGAATCGTAACAAAATCTGATTAGGTTCCATCTATGTATAACTCAAAAGAATTTAGAAAGACATAGCAGATAAGAAGAGCGAAGGGACTAGGGAGAACTCCATAGAGACAAAACCTTTTTTGGAGACTCCTTTAAACCTAAGCTCCTAAGAAAAATATACAACTAATTCTTTGAGATGTCCTTCTTAGACCTAAACCCTTATTTATAGTTTTTGAATTAGTTCCAATGTTTTAGAGCTCAGACATTTAAATTTTACGAAATTCGTACATAATTCTTAATACTTTATGTTTCTTTGCACTCAAGCGCTCCAATCTTCATCATAATGTCGCTTAATGTAAGAACTTGCACCGTTAAATTAGGAATTTAAATAATTTAATTATGATTTTAGGAAATAATTCCATAATTAACTTTGGATAAATATAGAAAGAATAAAATAATTATAGAGAAGGTGAACTAACGCTTAAATCGCTTTTATGATGAAGAGTGCGGATACCAGTTCTGCTTCTCGGTAAAAATGCGTACAAGTGAAGTATTCCAAAAAATTATAATAAAAATACAAATATTTTGTTGTTGATTTAGCAAGTACACTAGTCAAACAAGTAATAAAATGATGAGTAAAGATCATTCCCACGAGGATTTGTGTCAAGCACTAACTAACCAAATGTTACTAAGTTGAATCAACCGAAAAATTCTGAATTGCATTAATTTCTTGTCACCCAAAATTGAAATTGCATAAAATTAAAGAATTGATAAACAAATAAGATGTGAATATAACTTAACAAGTAGTCAGATGTCAATTTCCCTCAAGCATGAATTTATGGATGAACCAATTTCCATTATGAATTATCTACTATGTGATGTTGATCAACTTTTTTCTTATCATCTCAAGATGTAATGTCTTACTACCCTGATAGATACATTAATCAGAAACCCCAATGTCTTGGTGATTCCTTTCTTAATACATGCATTAATCACTAAAGTCTTAAGACCACATCAGAATCCTAGCATCAATGTCTTGACTACTATAACACTAATGATGAAGTTGTCAAAAATAGAGAAACAATGTAAACATGTCTGTTCTACACTATTTATCAACATGAAGAATTAATCAAGACAACTTCATACAATCACATAATAGATAAACAAAACATCTAATTAACCATTCATAAATTCAAACTTGAGTTCCATTGAATCAGACTACAAAGGACTCTACTCAGACATAATTGAAATACAAACAAAGGAAGAAGAAAGATCAAACTCCATTGTCATGATAGTAAGTCTTCAATCTTCAAGTGCAATTACATATGAAACACTAACTAATACAACACTACTCCTAAGAATTTTGAAAGTAAGAGAGATAAGTCAGATCAGAGGATCTGATATATGAGAGAGAGATGTGATGGATTCCCTTTTAGAAATGTGAAGGCCCTTGCCTTTTATAGTGTTACAAATTACAACTGAAAACTAACATGGGCGTTAAAACGTTCTATATGGGCGTTTTAGCGTCCATGTTTGACGGATGTCCAACAGCTTTCAACTAACTTGGGCGCTAAAACGTGCGTTGTTGAACGTTTTAGTGTCCATGTCTGGTGAATGCTCAACTGCTTCCAACCAACTCCAACGCTAAAACACTTGGCTTGGACATTTTAGCGTTTGAGACCACAGTCTTTTTGCAGCAGCAGGGCGCTAATACGTTTGGTCCGGGAGTTTTAGCGTCAAAGACCAGCAACTTTTGTCCTTAGTTTGCAGCAGCGCGCTAAAACGTTCTGTGTTGGACGTTTTAGCGCTCGACACCAGCAACTTTTGCCTTCAAATTGTAGCAGCGCGCTAAAACGGTCTGTGTGGACGTTTTAGCGCTCAACACTTAAGCATTCTCCCTTTCTCCAGAACCTTCTTTTTCTCTCTGCTGCTCCTTGAGCTTCTTTTTCAACAAAGCTTTCAGAACTTACACTTGAGGGATTTCCAGGACATTAACCTCTTTTTCATCCAATTAATCACACAAAGTAATACAAATTCATGCTAAAAAACCTGATGAACTAGAGTTTTATCATATTCCTAGAAAAATATCTAAGTCAAGGATATCAAGTTTGGGGTAAGAATAATGAGCAGAGATGTCTGAACTAATATCGGCTATGTATAAAACGTCTATCAATGAAGTGTCTCAAAAAATTAATGTAAATATATGATAATTCCTAGAAAAAAGTCTAAGTTAAGGATATAAAATTTTAGAGTTAAACGAAGAACAAAACTAATTAAACTAATATTATTAGTTAAGTGTGTGTACCTGTATATAGTTAATGACACAAAACCCTAGAGTTTCTAACACATGTTAGCTGCCTCCCTTCAGTGCATGGCTGATGGGTGTCTCTCCTTGGTGTCTCCATTAATGCTTGCCATTTTCTCATTAAAACTCATCAAGCTTTCATCTTTTTTCCATTCCTACACCATGAAAACATCCCCAACCCTTTGAAGTTTAAGTTTTGTTGAAGAAAACACTGCCTTGGGGGGAGTTCTGCTTCTGTTTTGGCATTAGGTAGAGAGCCACCATCTTTCTTCTTAGTTGAGAGCTATTTTCCATAATTGGGAGCTTCAAGGAACCAAACTTGAAGAGAAAGAACCAACCTTTCCTTGTGATTTTCGTGCACCATTTGGACAGTGGCTTGGAACATCTTCAAAGTCCTCAAAGTTCCATCATGTTTCTATTTTCACAAGCCCTAAGGTAACCTATCACCATTTCCTTTGTAAATTTATGAACAAAGCTTGTTCTGAATCTTTAGAAAAGGGAAACTTTGATGATTCAAGTAAAAGTTTGTTAATTTAAGTGTAATACGGTAGTTTAAACTTCTGTTTGTGGGTAAATTGAAGGTGGGAATCTTAGGAGGCGATTGGAGCTTGAATTATGTAGAAAATCTACATTTTCTCATTCTGCACAGGTGGTAATCGATTACCTTAAAGTGGTAATCTATTACCATGAAGGGTAATCGATTATCCCGTGTATGGTAATCGATTACATATTGCAAATGTGATAATAACACATTAGTTTGGTAAAATCGCGATATCTCGAGCTACAAAGCTCCAAATTGAGTGAGATTTGGACCTATGTGAAGCTAACACATAGGGCTACAAACTTGTAAAATTTCATACCCATTGGAGAAGTGTATTGATGGAAGGTTTAGTTTGAATTCGCAACTTGGTTGCAAGAAATTCAGTTGCACCAGTCACCTTACAAAAAACATAACCAGAGTTATACAACTCCGATTGAGACTTAAAGTATGTCATTGGAAAGCTTGCGGTGTCTAGTTTAACATAGTAAAATCTTATGATATTTGGTAAAGATATGAAATTTCAGTCTTGAAAATGGTAAAGATAGTTTAGTGCTTGTGGCTTCGGAAAGAGTCCGCAGAAAGCAAAACGTAAAAGAAATAATGTTCCTTTTAAATATGAAAAAACTATGATATGTTTATTGATAGTATGAATGTTATGAAAACATATTTGTGAGCTTGCTGGACACTGTTGTTACTTGTGACCCTATGGACACCGAGTCGTGAAGGAGGGTTTAGCTTGACAGATAAGGTTCTGGTCCTCGGATTGTTCCACCAACCTCCATGGGAGGGTGATTTATGCGCATGGTATGCTTTTATGAAAATGATATATGCATTGTTACAAGCCTGAGATATGTGGATATGCCTGTTGATGTAATGTATGGATGTGATGTAGGGTACTTACACGATCAGGCAGCGACCCTGGTGTGTAAGGCATGAGGCAACAACCCTCATGTTTTGGTAGGTTGCAGACGTGGATAATGCCTATCCTGTTCTCTGGCCAGTTGAACCGAACTTGCATACATCACATGAGATATAAACTGTGGTACATGATTTTCTGAGAATTTAGATATATTGTCTCGATTGTATTGCTTTAACATGAACATGCATTGTATTTAGTATTTTGAACTTATTATATACTTGTAAGTGAGCTTGGGGCGGAAGAGTCCTTGAGGACCCTTTGTCTTACTGAGATTTCTGTTAGAGATCTCACCCCTTCTGGGGCACATTTTCAGGTACAGTTACTTCTGAGGTTGAGACCTCTGGTGGCAGGTGGCCGGAGTTGAGCTGATATTATGCATGTTTCTTTGTTTCTATATATGGATATCTTTCTGCCCTGTTTTTCATATATGCCTATTGTACTTGAGACATGATTTGACTATGTTGTTTTATTTGGTGAGCATGGGGGTTGTCCATGCCACATTTGAATAATTTGTGTTTATTCGTACTGGAGTTGCATTATTGTATCTAGATTTGTCTGGTCTATGTGCTGTAGTTCCATGACTTGATACCCTATTTATGGTGTGAGGTTATTCAATTTTGTTATTTATTGCAGTTTACAAACAGACGATTTTTGAAAAAGATTCACTGAGTTAATATGATAAGATTCATAATTGAAAATTTTAGCTTCCGCATTTATCAGAGTTGCGCTTATTACCATTTATATGTTTAATACACTGGGTGCACACGAGGTGTTATATTTTATGGTATCAAGCACTTTCTATGAAAAAAGCCTGTATATATTAGAATAACTTAAGAAACCTTGTTGTGTGAATTGTCTTGTGAGTTTCTGTTAGGTTTTGCTGTGGTAATGCATGCGTGATCACATTGTGTGGGCCTGATCAACTCATCCTTTGTGTAACATGTGTAAAGTTATGGCACCTATTAGGAGAACTCGGGAGCCAAGCGAGGGTCAGTCTGATCCTATCCTGACTGCATTAGCTGAGATGCAGGCGGCTAGACAAGCAGATCTCGAGGCCACTAGAGTGGCCAACCAGGCTATGATGGTTGCCGTGAGAGAGGCAAATAGGAAAGCCACTGAGGACGTGCTTGAGGCAAATCGACAGGCGAACATGACCATGATGAGGGTCATCTTGGAGGAGATGAGGACTGGTCGTAATGATAGCCAGTTTCCTCCACCGCCACCGCCTCTAACTCATCTCCAGGATGAGAATAGAGGAGAAGGGACACACATTCCTGATGATGACGGTCTGAGCCACATAGAGGGTGTGAGTCACCTTACGGGCATGATACAACCTTACTATAAGCCAGTAAAGGATCAACAGACCATAGATCAGCAGGTTAATGCTTTCCACAAGCATAAGCCACCTTCATTTGATGGATCCTATGATCCAATTGTTGCTGCTAGATGGCTCCAGTCTTTGGACAAGATTTTCAGAGTTATGAGTGCATCGACCCACAGAAGCTATTTATTTGCTACTTATATGCTAGAGGAAGATGCACATGAGTGATGGGTGAACACCTCTCAGGTGTATGAGATGCAGGGCCAGATTATCACTTGGCCATTCTTTGAGGAGCTATTTTTGGGGAATTATTTCCCATATGATGCCATCGAGCGCAAGGAACGAGAGTTTGAGCGCCTAGTACAGGGCTCAATGACTGTGGACGAGTATCTGGCTAAGTTCAATGAGCTAGCCAAATTTGCACATTTTCGTACTGTTAGACATACACCAGAGTTTTTGGCTTCTAAGTTCCGTAAAGTCCTGAATGAGGAGATAACATACAAGATAGCTGGAGCTACACCCAAAGACTTTGGCACATTGATTCAGCAGTGCTATGACATAGAGGATGTGCGTGTGTGGTCAGCAAGGCTAAAAAGGCCAAGGTATCTAAGGATAAGGGAATTAGTGGTTGCTATCATGGGAGGGACAAGAGGTATGATGACAAGGGCAAGGGAAAACAGTTGCAAGCCAGACAGCCGTTCAACAAATTCAAGAGGACTTCTACACCGAAGAGGAGTTTTGCTAGACCTCCTTCTACTCCTAGATGTGCACGATACGGGAAAGAGCATGTGGGACGTTATGCCACTGGTGAGCTGTTATGTTACAAGTGTGGGAAGAATGGCCATCTGGCCAAGGATTGCTAGGCATTAGTTGCTCGGGTTGCAGTTGACCAAGCTACACCACTTCAAACGATTTTAGTACCCTATACCGCACCACCTGGTGCACCACCAGCCATGGGCCGAGTGTATACCTTAGACCGCCAGCAGTCAGATAGAGCTTTGAACCTTGTGAGAGGTGCTCTTTCTATTGGTGGTTGTGATGTAAATGTGTTGTTTGATTCTGGGGCTACACATTCCTTCCTTGCAGACCCAATTGCTGTGGGGCTTAAGTTGCCCATTTCTGTGCTTTCTCCACCTTTACGTGTTACTATTGCCACTAGGGCGAAATGTGACGCTTCATCTATTTATCGGGATGTGGTATTTCTATTAGACGATCGAGATTATTTGGCAGATCTCATTTGTCTACCCATGGTCAACCTTGAGATCATTTTGGGTATGGATTGGCTGTTCAGAAATTGTGTGATGATTGATTACTGTGCAAAGAAAGTGGTGATGTCTCCTTGTGATTCCCCTACCAGTTCTTCTCTTTATTTATCAGTGCTTCAAGATAGAAAGGCCTTAAGAGCATAAGTATATGGCTATGTTATATTGGGAGGTTGGTGAGTGGGACACAAGAGGATATTATCGGCATTCTTGTGGTGAGAGAATTCGTTAAGGTGTTTCCTGAGGAGATTCTTGAGTTTCCGCCACGGCGGGTGATAGAGTTCTCTATTGATCTTTTGCTTGGTGTGGGGCCTATTTCTTTAGCTCCATACCAAATTCCCCCACCTGAGTTAGCGAAATTAAAGAAGCATATTGAGGATCTTTCCGCGAAGAACTTCATCCGACCTAGTGTGTCTCCATGGGGAGCACCGATCATCTTTGTCAAGAAGAAAGATGAGAGCATGCGATTGTGCACCGATTACAGGCAGTTGAACAAAGTGACGATCAAGAACAAGTATCCCCTCCCACGTATTGATGATCTTTTGGATCAGCTTAGGGGTGCTTGCGTGTACTCAAAGACTGATCTTTGGTCTGGATACCATTAGATCTGGGTTAAGCCGAAGGATATTCCCAAGACCGCGTTTCGTTCGAGATACGGTCATTATGAGTATTTGGTGATCCCGTTTGGTCTCACCAATGCTCCGACAGTATTCATGGATTACACAAATCATATTTTCCAGCCGTACTTGGATAATTTTGTGATTGTCTTCTGTTGCGTAAAATCGGGAACTGTACCGTTCGTTCCAAGTAATAAAAGGATGAGTAGAGTATCATCTCCACGAGGATTGAGGCACCAAAATTATTATAACTATTCCTCTCTTGTTGGATTATTAAAATGGGTTTAAGAACAATTGTAGGTTGTGAAAATTGAGAATAATTCAAAGATTCTTTTTAAAACTTGAAAACAACAGATTAAGATTGAGAAAATATTTAAGAGAATTATTGCGGTAAAGTGACGCCAACACCTTTATGATCCCGACCTTGCAATCTGAATTAATGTTTACATTTAATTTAGAGTAAACACCATTTTTGGTCCCTAACAAAAAACACGGTCCCCACTTTAGTCCCTTACAAAAATAAATTAGTCAGTTTGTCCCTAACAAATTCAAAGTGGACCCATTTTAGTCCTTTTGAGGGACTAATATGGGTCTTTTTTGAATTTATTAGAGACCACGATTTCAACTAAATGGGTCCACTTTGCATTTGTTAGGGACTAACTGACTAGTTTATTTTTGTAAGGGACTAAAATGGGGACCGTGTTTTTTGTTAGGGACCAAAAAGGGTATTTACTCTTTAATTTAACCATTGATCAAACAATTCACCATCTTTTAATTGATTAGTTAAGCCCTAATTCCTTAGTAACCTTAACTTTATTAACCCTATTAGAATCCTAATCTCTTAGAAATCCCTTTTTAGGTTAAACTTTTGAACCAGTGAATCCTTAACGTCTGCGGTTCATGTAGCCTATCCCTAGTGCATACATGAACAATTACTTTCCTTTTTGTCTGGAATTAGAATCCCAATATCCCTATTGAAAATCCTAACCCTCGCAATCTCGATAGAGTGATCAATTCTAGAAGAATTAAAAGATGAAGAACAAAGGAAAATAAATTCAATTGGAATAAACAAATATAAAATTTAATCAAACTACAAGGGGTTCACATTAAGGCTTGTTATCCTTACCACAATAATAAAAGACTAGCCAGACATATTCATGTCTGACAATTCAATAAATAGAAAAGAGTTCATAAAAGGATAAAACCGGAGAAAGAGAAGAAAAATTCTTGAATCTTTCAATCGCCAAGAGTTGCTCTCCGATCTTTGCCTTCGTAATTCTCTCCATGCAAAAGTTGTTACTTTCTTTGGTTTTTGACTCTTTTTTATAACCAGCAATCCAATTAGGTCATAATCTCATGAGATAATTGATTAAATTTCCATTTTTATCAAATCCCATAAAATCAGGCTGCATTCGCAACGTCCACGCGATCAGCACCAATTTCGCGCAATCCACGCGGACGATTAGTTGAAGATCCCTGTACTTGGTGCGATCAGCGTGAGTTTCACGCTAGTTGCATAAAAATTCAGTAGGTTGGCTCTATTTGTCTTCAACCGTGGCGTTATTAGCATGAAAATCACGTTATTAGCGTGAAGTTCCTTAGTTTTCATGCTATTAGCATGAAATTCACGCCATTTGCGTGAACAGGCAGTGGACATGGCTCTTTCTGGCGCAATCAGCATGATTATCACGCTATTCGCGTGAAACTATTGTTTGTAAAAATCTTCTTTCCATGCTTTCCTCCTGCAAAAATATAGAATCATAGTGGAAGTGTGTCTGAAGATGGATTATCAATAATTCATTAAAAATAATACTTTTTATCACTGAATTACTGTTAAATCCTTATTCTCTTTACTCTCAAATACCTATATGCCGAAGGTACATCAAACAATTCTCAGATTTAGAAAATTGTTGTCCTCAGCAATAATTAAGATCAAATATTAGGCAACAAATATTAACTCTATGAGAAGAATTTATGTCACTAATGCACCTTTCTACATTGAAGAATTTTAGAGTTATAATGCCAGGCATGAATGAATTCCGAGTTGAGAATTTCAAGAACTACCTTTGTACCAGGAATTAGAATCTAGCTCAATTACTCCTTACCAAGATAATCACTGCACTCATCACTCTGGTGTATTGGGTTTAAACTCTCAATCCGTCAGTGCAATAAGACTACCATAGGTTTGATCCTATTCTCAAATTCCTAAAGATGAGGAACGTATAAAACATGCACAATTAGATCCAAAGGTCTTTGCAAGGTTATAACTTGGCTCAGGTTAGGGTAGGAATATTTGGACAGTGGCTGATTTTCATTATATCTGAGATTGAAGCACAATTATTTGTTTTCAGTTGTTCACACTCAACACAATCTCATTTAGTCTTATCCTTTCTATTCAGACTCTCCCTTTTCTTTCCTGTATCCCATTCCTGACAACAATTATTTTTTAAATAAGATTGCTATGCAACTTTTCATTGTATTCTTTCTTTCTTCGTCCAAAGCATTTGCTTCTACAATTACTTAACTTTTGTGAACTTTTTCCTGAATTCTACAATCATTGCTTCAATCTCATTCAAGGTAGGTCGACAGGAGAAGAAGTCAAGTGTCTTATGGTTGAATTTAATAAGAAACAACAAGCTAAAGCTCAAAGGGGCTAGCAATGGAAATTTTTCAGGATAACTATTTGGCCAAGTAGTTAGCAAGAAAGAATTGCCTTTATCATTTCAGATCATGTGTGTATTACAGAGAAACAAATCAAGTTCTAGAGTATTATCACAGTGAGGTCTCTCTAAAAAAAAATTACTGTATAGCCTCAAACCTCACGGCTGCGCAATCAAACTAGAATCTAAATTCCACTTATCATCACATATCAACTGTAACTCTCAACAAAGAATTCAATCAAACGAGCAATAATAACTCTTATACTTCAATGCATGACTCATAACATTTATCCATTATGACTTCTCACACAGTAAATTTAATGCTCTCTAAGATTTAATCATGTTATTGCATGAATAGGTAATGCAGATCCAGGTATGTTGCTCAGAGACTTTCTTCTATCTAAACAAAAATAACAATAGAAAATGAGACAAAAGGTTTAGATATCACCCCTGATTCAGAAATTTTTTTTGTTAGAGGTCTTTTTTGTCTGGTTCCTCTGTACCGCATGTGGTGCACCCAATTCCCAGATTTAGAAAATTGTTGTCCCCAGCAATAAAACTAAACTAGTCGATGAATAAGAACTTCTGCGCAGGTAACACACTCACACTGGTTAAAACATCAATTCAACATAACTGAAAAGACAACTAAACATCATAACATCTTGTCTCAACACAAAATAGAAATATAAAAACATAACCAAAATAACAAATAACTAAAGATAAATGGTGAGCATGGTGATCAGTCATCCAGCCACGACTCGTCCATGTCATCCCCTCCCGCAACCTGTGGTGTCTCTGTAGGCTCTGTTGCTGGCTCAGTAGGGACTATGGTCTCAATGGGCTCCTCAGGAGCTGGTGGTGGTGGAAAATGTGGCTGAAAAGCAGATGTATCCACTCCAGTGACTTGACAGATGCCCTCTAGCATGTTGTCCAGTAGTCACCCTGTATGCTCAAACGGTCAAGTTGTCCCTGCATGTTCTGGATTTTTTCATTCATGGTTAGAATAACAGGGGAATCTGCATAAAGATGTTGGGGTGGTGCTGGTCTCTGAGGTGCTGTGGATGTGGTGGCTTGATTTGCTGCTGATGGCGTAGCCTGTGGTGCTACAAAAACAGAAGCGTAGGGAAGGATATGCTCAAGATGGGGACCATAAGGTGCACGAGGCCAACTGCACGGACTCTTCGTAAGGATGGCAGAAGGTGATAACATTGTAGCTCTAATCATTTCCTTGTTGCGTGGATCAACAAGCATATCACAGTATGTATCATATGTCATGCGAGTAGCCACCTTTACATCTAGATTCTTTTCTGGTGGTATCTCAACTCCTGCTTGAATACACAAGTGCATTATCAGAGATGAGTGAGCTAGCATGTGGTCACCTCTAGCAGCTGTAATGACATGTAGGATCCTATCAGACAGGATCTGAGATATATCCAGGTTCTGGTCACTCATCAGCACATAAAGTAGTGTGGCTTTCTCCACATTCACATCTGTGAGATTAGTAGATGCTATCACTGTGGAGTTAATGAACTGATGCCAAAACACAGCTTCACCAGACAAATCATGCTTTTCCAACTTTTCTAGCACATGATCTAGACCTGGTTTTGTTGCCCATGCAGTGTACAATCCAATAATCCCTCTTCTCACTCTTTCTGCCACCTCTGGCATGTCTTCCCTGTACAAGCTTCTTGTGGTTGTGGGTTGGAGTTGATTGTATGTTGTTCAGAACTTGCACCCTTCTAGTCTGTCATAAGAGGTCTTCAAGAAAGCCTCTATGTCTTCAGCTGCAAATGGAACTTCTTTCCCTCTCACCCAACTTACTCGGATGGTCTCAACTTTCTCTTTATCCACATTAGCACAGAATTCCTTCAGAATAGAGCTAGAGCTTGCAGTGGCAAATATAGCCAATGTTTCCCACTTCTTTTTCCTTATCATAAACAGTATAGGATTATTTTCCTTAAACATCTCCAAAGCGATTTGCCTCTCTGGTATTACCTTCTTAGGCATGAACCATTGTTCATACCTTTGTTGGTGCTCAGCAGAAAGGAATCTGTCTTCATCATAACTGGATGATGCTCTTGGCCTCTTGCTACTAAATGCATCAGTACCCTTAGTTCCGGCCTTTGTTCCTTTCTTTGTCTGCTTTCCCTTATCGCCTGCCATATTTGCAAATGTGACCACTGAATATTGGAACCCTTGATTTCTTGTATGAAAAATAAAACCCTAAAATTTGAAATCGCGGTTGTGAAAGAAGTTGGTATGGATGAATGAGGAGCGGTGAAGGCTGATGGTGGCTGTCACCGGTGGTGGGTGACGGTTTGGGTTCGTGAAGACTTGAGATGATGAGAGAAGGCCGTGGGTGAAAATCACGCTATTAGTGTGAAGTTCCTTAGTTTTCACGCTATTAGTGTGAAATTCATGCCATTTGCGTGAACAGGCAGTGGACATGGCTCTTTCTAGCGCGATCAGCAAGATTATCACGCTACTCGCGTGAAACTGATCATCTTTCCATGCTTTCCTCCTAAAAAAATATAGAATCATAGTGAAAGTGTGTCTGAAGATGGATTATCAATAATTCATTAAAAATAACACTTTTTATCACTGAATTAGTGTCAAATCCTTATTCTTTTTACTTTGAAATACCTATATGCCGAAGGCACATCATCTTCATTGACGACATATTGATTTACACCAAGAGCAAGGAGGAACACGATGAGCACTTGAGGATTGTACTGCAGGTACTTAAGGAGAAGAAACTTTATGCAAAGCCTTCAAAGTGTGAGTTTTGGCTCACTTCAGTGAAATTTCTTGGGCATGTCATTACTGCAAGAGGAGTGGCTGTAGACCCAAATAAAATAGAGGCAGTATTGGATTGGGAGAGACCCAAAACAGTTACCAAAGTGAGGAGTTTCTTGGGATTGGTAGGCTACTATAGGAGGTTTATTGAGGGATACTCCAAGATGGTGTTGCCACTTACTCGTCTTAGCTGGAAGGAGACTCCATTTGTGTGGACTCACGAGTGTGAGGAATACTTTCAGGAGTTGAATGACAGATTTACAACTGCACCAATGTTGATCCTTCCTGATCCTGCGGAGCAGTTTAAGCAATATTGCAACGCTTTTAAGAAGGGGCTAAGTTGTGTATTGATGCAGACTTGCAGAGTTGTTACTTATGCTTCAAGGCAGTTAAAGCCTCATGAGAAGAACTACCTGACTCATGATCTTGCGTTGGCTGCTATTGTTTTTGCCTTTAAAATTTGGAGGTATTATCTTTATGGAATGAAATTTGTGGTGTTTAGTGATCATAAGAGTTTGAAGTATCCTTTTGACTAAAAGGAGCTGAACATGAGACAACGAAGATGGATGAAATTTCTTAAGGACTACGACTTCGAGTTGAAGTACCACCCAGGCAAGGCCAATGTCGTAGCTGATTCTTTGAGTCAGAAATCCGCGAGTCTATCCAGCTTAATGATTAATGATTTTGATGTGTTTGAGAAGTTTCGAGACTTGACAGTGACCTCTTTGTTTGGGGGTGCACTTTTGGAGATGAAGACTGTGAGAGTTGAAAATGAGCTGATGGATAAGATCAAGGAGGCGCAAGTAGAAATTGAGTGTCTAAATTATGTGAAAAACCAAGATGGTATATCTTGGAACGATCAGTGAATGTTAATGTTGCAGAAAAGGATTGTGGTACCTAGAGGTTCATTGACGGAGGAGGTGATGTCAGAGGCTCATAAGGTCCAATTCACTATCCACCCTGGGGCTACCAAGATGTACCAGGATTTGAGGAGAAACTTCTGGTGGCCGGGCATGAAGAAAGATATAACAGTTTATGTGTACAAGTGTTTAATATGCCAAAAAGTGAAGATTGAGCACCAGAAACCATCTTGTAAGCTTCAACCTCTTGAGATTCTGCAATGGAAGTGGGAGAGCATTTCCATAGACTTCGTTGTGGGATTGCCTAAGACTCAGGATGGTTGCGACTCTATTTGGGTTATTATGGACAAATTGACTAAATCTGCCCATTTTATTCCAGTGAAGATGAGCTTCTCTACAGAGCAGTTGGCCAAGATATATGTTCGCGAGGTTGTGAGGCTTCACGGGGTGCCCGAGAGCATCATTAGTGATAGGGACCCGAAGTTCACATCTCAGTTTTGGGAGGCGCTACAGGAAGCTTTTAGTACTCAGTTGAGATTGAGTACAACTTATCACCCTCAGATTGATAAACAGACTGAGCGAATCATCCAGACATTGGAGGACATGCTTAGGGCTTGCACTTTGGAGCAGGGCTCAGCATGAGATCGGTACCTACCATTGGTTGAGTTTTCATACAACAACAGTTTTCATGCTAGCCTAGGCATGGCACCCAATGAGGCACTTTATGGTAGGAGGTGTAGGACTCCTACATGTTGGTCTGAGGTTGGAGATCGTGAGTTATTTGGCTTGGACTTTGTCCAAGATACTACCTAGCAGATCCAGATGACCAAAGAGAAACTGAAGCAAGCACAGAACCGTCATAAGAGTTACTATGACAACAAGCATATACCGTTAGAGTTTAGTAAGGGTGAACACGTGTTTGTGAGACTTTCCTCCGTCACCGGTGTTGGTCGTACCCTCGGAGTGAGGAAGCTCGAGATTCATTGGGCCATACCAGATACTTGGTAGGGTATGGCCCGTTGCCTATCAGCTTGCCTTGTCTTCGAACTTGGCCAACATCCATGATGTGTTTCATGTGTCACGGAGATACATAGCTGATCCTTCGCACATGGTGAAACTCGACGATGTGGAAATTCGGGAGAACTTAAAGACTCTCGTAGAATCACTCAAGATACTCGATCGTGGCGAGAAGCAGCTAAGAAACAAAATCATTCCCATGGTCAAGGTGCATTGGGAAGGAAGAACTCCAGAGGAGTGTACTTGAGAGCGAGAGGATGAGCTTCTCCGGCAATACCCAAGTTTAGGGATAGGTATGTCTCTAATTTTGCGGACAAAATTCTTAAATGGTGGGGTTAGTGTAAGAACTCGCACCGTTAAATTAGGAATTTAAATAATTTAATTATGAGTTTAGGAAATAATTCTATAATTAAGTTTGAATAAATATCGAAAGATTAGAATAATTGTAGAGAAGGTCAAATAACGCTTAAATCGCTTTTCTGATGAAAAGTGCGGACACCGGTTCTGCTTCTCAGTATAAATGCGTACTGGTGAAGTGTTCCTAAAAATTATAATAAAAATATAAATATTCTTACGAAAATATCTAGTCAAGAATATCATGTTCGAGGTAAGAATAATGAGCGGACTATGTATAAAACTATTATCGATGAAGTGTCTCAAAAAATTAGAGTAACACTGTGCTATCTCTATTTTGTGAAAACTATTATGCTTATTTCTTGTATTTGTAAGGTCTTGGACTATTTCGACAGGCCTACTTATACTTCTCTATTATGCACACATTGATTGTGAAATGATTTTGAGACTTATTTTGGATGTTTAATTTAAATGAGTTTATATTAAATATAAAACTCTTAATATTTATTTTGGTATATTGATCTCAGAAAAGATTCATGATAATAATGATTCATTTCTTTAGATTGCAAATGATGATCCCTTTAACCGATATGAGTTGATTGTATTAGACCAAATGTAGATGATCCATACTTGTTTTGAACATTATACTGACCACCTTGTTGGATTACGTTGCATGGTGAACATAAGAGTGTTGATCGGCTCAGGGGCCTTTTTGCGGAAGTCAATCAACAAGATCCTCAATCTCGGATCTCGGCAATACCTCAGCCTGAACTTCACCGGGTCGGGCAGCGCAGCAGAAAAACAAAAACAAACAGTAGAGAGAGAGAAGGAGAGAGAGAGAAAGAAAGAGAGAGAGAACACAAGCAGTTTTTAACGTGGAAAAACCTTCTTCAATGAATAAGTAAAAACCCACGGGACCTAGTCCAGATCAAAAATCCACTATGAAAATAATGGTTACAATGAATCAAGATTCACCAATGTGGTGGTTAACATATCCTCTCCAACAATGGTGATAGTCACACTCCCCTAGAGATGTTTCACTCAAACTCTCTCTAGAGATCTCTCAATTACAAAGCATAAAGCTTTGCTCAAACAATTTTCTCTCAAATTTCTAATCTCTCTCTTAACCTATCCTCCACCCACAACTAATGAATATATAGAGGAGGTGAGATCTAGGTTTAGGGTTTTTAGGAAACCCCTCAATGGGCTTGGGCTTAGCATTGAAGGAGGAAGCCCAACAAATCTCCCTCTCCGACTTCAATGCGTCAGCTTCAGCATCAACCCGGCTCCTTCACAGCAGTCTTCAAATTTTCTTGTTGGAACCGGCTTTGTCATCATGTCGGACCAATTTTGGTCAGTGTGCACTTTGACGAGTTCGAGCTCTCCACCTTCCACTACATCCCAGATCCAGTGATACCTCACATCAGTATGCTTAGTGGAGAGTGATAGGTCGAACTCTTCGCAAGATGGAGTGCACTATGATTGTCATAACCCAACTCGTACTTGTCTTGCTCATGGCCGAGTTTCATGAGGATTTTCTTCATCCACAACATCTCTCTGCTTGCCTTAGTAGCGACAATGTACTCAGCCTCAGTTGTCGATAGTGCAACACACTTCTGAAGTCTTGATTGCCAAGAGACAGCTCCTCCGGCAAATCTCATCATGTATCCCGTCGTCGATTTCCTCGAGTCAGAATCTCCCCGTAAATTAGAATCCGAGTAGCCTTGCAACTTGGCTTTGCCTTCTCCAAATCGAAGGCTTAAGTTGGTCATACCTCAGAGTTACTTGAAGATCCACTTCACTACTTCTTAGTGCTCTTTGTCGGGGTTTGACAGATTCCGGCTTACCATTCCAACAGCATACACCAAGTCGGGTCTAGTGCAAACCATTGCGTACATCAAGCTTCTGACGGCGGATTGGTACGGGACCTTCATCATCTCATCTTTGTCTTCATCAGATCTCGGACATTGCTTCTAGTTCAGCTTTATGTGTCCGGCTAGGGGGTGCTCACTGTTTTGGCTTTGTCCATGCTGAATCTCTTCAGAATCTTCTCAATATACTTCTCTTGACTCAGCCACAATAGCTTCTTTTGTCTATCTCGGATAATCTTGATTCCGAGAATCTGCTTTGCATGGCCGAGTTCCTTCATTGCGAAGGACGAGCTCAACGCATTTTTCAGGGCGGCTATTCTCGATTTGTCTTTCCCTACAATAAGCATGTCGTCAACATACAACAACAAGATCAAAAAATCTCCGGCCTCATACCTCTTCGCAAATACGCAATGGTCGGCTTCTGTCTTCTCAAACATGTGATCAGTCACGAATGATTCAAATTTCTTGTACCACTGCCGAGGTGCTTGCTTCAAGCCATAGAGACTCTTCTTCAACCGAGATACTAAGTCTTCTTGTCTGGAGCTCGGAACCCCTCAAGTTGCTCCATACATATCTCTTCTTCTAAATCACCGTGAAGAAATGTCGTCTTCACGTCCATTTATTCTATCTCGAGGTCCATCGAAGACGCCATGGCTAACACGCTTCGGACCGAGGTCATTTTCATCAAAGGAGAAAAAATCTCCTCAAAGTCTACTCCTTTCTTCTGATTGCAGCCTTTCACTACAATCCGGGCTTTGTATCTCGGCTTCAGCCTGTCCTCTTCGTTCTTAATCTTATACTCCCATTTATTTTTCAGAGCTCATCTTCCTTCAGGCAGCTCAGTCAGCTCATAAGTCTGATTCTCATGTAGAGACTTCATCTTGTCTTGCATTGCCTTTTCCCATTTTTCTTTCTCTGAGCTCATCACAACCTCATCATAACTCTGAGGCTCACCGTCTTCAGCAACAGTAGTGTATTCATCAGATGGATATCTTGTAGAGGGTCTTCTTTCTCGAGTTGGATATCTCATCTGTTGTTCAACTTGAGAATCCGGTTCATCATTCTTATCCCGGATCTCATCATCAACTCGGACCTCATCATCAGCTTGTTACTGGTCGTCATTTTTTTCATTTTCTTGATTTTCACCCCCTGCTTCAGCTCGGACAGGAGGGATGAGTTCTTCATGTCTGACAGTAACCCGAACTTTGGCTTCGAGATGTCATGAATGGTCTCATCTTCATGAAAAATCACATATCGGCTTCTCACTATCTTCTTATTGATTGGATCCCAAAGTCGAAACCCGAACTCACATCTCGGCGAACCAAGATAGATGCATTCTTTTGTCTTCGCATTGAGTTTGTCCCTTTCATCCTTAGGGATATGCACGAAAGCTCGGCATCCAAACACTTTCAATTGATTATAGGCCGCTTTCCGACCTGTCCAGACTTCTTCTGGAATCTCTCCTTCAAGTGGCCGTGATGGTGAGAGGTTGATCAAGTCAACAGCAGTTCTGACGGTTTCTCCCCATAATGATTTTGGTAACCCGACATTGGATAACATGCTTTGTACCTTCTCTTCAATTGTTCAGTTCATCCTCTCAGCCAGTCCATTCAACTGTGGAGTCTTGGGAGGCGTCTTCTCAAGTCGAATCCCGGCCGCTCTGCAGTATGCATCAAAATGGCCGCAATACTCACCACCATTGTCAGATCGGACCAACTTCAATTTCTTGCCAGTCTCCCTTTCAACCATAGCAAGGAATTCTTTAAAGGATTGGAGTACCTGGTATTTAGACTTCAACAAATATAGCCACACTTTGCGGGAATGGTCATCAATAAATGAAACAAAGTACTGAGCTCCTCCAAGAGATCTCTCTGACATAGAGCAAACATCAGTATGGACGAGGTCAATAATATACCTGCGTCGTCTAGGTTGATCCAGTTTCATGAAAGAAACCCAGTGCTGCTTTCCATCTAGGCAGTGCGTGCAACTCTCCAACGCTTGGCCTTTCAACCCGATCAGTAATCCTTTCTTGTTCAGGATCTGGAGCCCTTTCTCGCTCATGTGGCCGAGACTCTTGTACCATAGCTCCAAGCTAGATTCATCTCGGACAGAATTGGCTTCTCCGCCATTGATCTTTCCTTGCATCATGTACAAGGAGCCTTCCTTCTTACCTTGGGACACAACCAAGTTTCCCTTGGCCAACTTCCATTTAACACTACCGAAGTAGTTCACTAACCTGGCATCATCAAGCTTGCCTACCGAGATTAGGTTCAAACGCATGTCAGGAATATGCCTTACATCTTTCAACACAAGTCAGCACCCAACATCCGTGGTCAGGTCACATCATCGACACCAACAATCTTGCTGGTCACTTGATTTCCCATCTTCACGACTCCAAAAACACCACCTCGGTAAGAGGAGAAAAAATCTTTATGTGGAGTAACGTGGAAGGAGGCACTAGAGTCAACAATCCAGGTGCAGTCATCATATGCAACATTCAAATAATTATTCTCACCTAGGAGGAATATCTCGGCATCCGAGTTGGCAGCCACCACAGTGGTGCTCTTGTCTTCCCTCTTCTTGGGAACAATCTGATCCGGCTTCACAGAGTTGTTCTTCTTGTCATTTTGTAGTGTCTAGCAGTCTAGCTTCTTATGACCTGTCTTTCCATAATAGAATCACTTCAAATCATATTTTGATTTTGACCGACCTCTGGACTTTCCTCTTCTATCACGATCTCGACCCCGGCTCTTGCTTCTACCCTGGGAGTCAGATTTCCCTCTGTTCTCAGCAACGTTGGCCTCAGACGTGCTCGAAATACCTCCTTCTCTTCTCCTGGCTTCTTCGCCCAGGAGGCTGTCTGTCACGACATCCATATTCAATTTTCCATCTAGAGTCGAATTATTCAAGGTCACCACCAGAGTATCCCAGTTTTCTGGCAACGAGCTCAACAGCAGCAAGGCCTGCATCTCGTCATCAATTTTCATCTCAGCCTTTGACAGCTGATTCACAATACCTTTGTAGGTGTTGAGGTGTTCAATCATGCTCATGTCGTCCTTGTATTCTAACTTCATAAGTCGGCGAACCAGGTGTGCTTTGTTCCTGGGAGTCTTCTTCTGAATCATGAACTCCAACTTCATCCACAACTCGTACGCGTTCGTGAACTCGGACACGTGCTCAAAGAGGCTTTTGTCAATATATTTTCTGATTGTAGCTACCGCCTTACGACTCTGAATCTCCCACTCCTTATCGGTTTTTCCTTCCGGTCTCTCACCAAGGATAATGGGCTCATGTAAATCTTTGCAGTAGAGATGATCTTCCATCGTCGGTCTCCAATAGGTGAAATTGTCTGTGGTCAGCTTGAACATATCTCCATCATGGGTTATGCCACTGGTCTCCATCTCGTCTCCCTCAGAACCCGTCGAAATCGAGCTCTGATACCACTGTTGGGAACCCGGTTCCCTCAGATCGGCTCAGGGGCCTTTTTGCAGAAGTCAATCAACAAGATCCTCGATCTCGGATCTCGGCAATACCTCGGCCTGAACTTCACCAGGTCGGGCAGCGCTGCGAAAAAACAAAAACAAACAGAAAAGAGAGAGAAGGAGAGAGAGAGAGAGACAAAAATCAGTTTTTAACGTGAGAAAACATTCTTCAATGAATAACTAAAAACCCAGGGACCTAGTCCAGATCAAAAATCCACTATGAAAGTAATGGTTACAATGAATCAAGATTCACCAATATGGTGGTTAACATAACCTCTCCAACAATAGTGATAGTCAAACTCCCCTAGAGATGTTTCACTCAAACTCTCTCTAGAGATCTCTCAAATACAAAGCATAAAGCTTTGCTCAAACAATTTTCTCTCAAATTTCTAATCTCTCTTTTAACCTAGCCTCCACCCACAACTAATGAATATATAGAGGAGGTGAGATCTAAGTTTAGGGTTTTTAGGAAACCCCTCAATGGGCTTGGGCTTAGCATTGAAGGAGGAAGCCCAACAAAGATGAGATTGTTAGATATATATTGTTAATATAGTTCAAATAATATATTCACATACAAACTCAATAGATGAGAGCATGATAATTTGAGTGTATGGAGCATGGTAGCTTGCATATTAACTCTAGGAATTTTTTATTTTTTTTGGTACAGTAACTCTAGGAATTTCCCTAAGCTGGAGATAATAATATTGAACAGTTCAAACTTGTTTCTTAATGTAATATACTTTGAGCAACTCCAAACCTTTTTCTCCCAAAACTAAAACCTCCAATATTAATTGATAGGGTTCCAATCGGTCACTCTGACACACATGGATGGTTACAGGTCAAGGGTTATAACAGCAACATACGTGGAACCTTCGTTACAATTTTGAATGGTGCGAGGATATTTGGCTTTCTTAGTCAATGGTTAATTGACGTATATACGCAGAAAAACGGAAACTTCTTAATAATTCTTTGCAATAATTCTCTAAGTAACTGTTTTGACTAAGAAATCTGTTGGGTTTCACGCATTTCCCCACGTTAAGTTCACCTAGCTAGTCACTGAATCATAAAATAACAACTACCTTGGAAGAAACTAGCAAATTTGTTAATAAAAAACTGTGAGAGTTTAGCTGACTGTGATCAACTCTAATGATAATGCACCAGAGAGTATTTTAGTATGAACAGCACAACTCCATTAGTACACACAAGTTGGCATGATCATTGGATTACTTAATCGTGACGATGTGTTCTAGAATTATTTAGTTTAAACATCACAACTCCATTAGTACAGACTAGTTGGCATGATTATTTGATCAATTTTTTTTTTTTTTTTTGTAAAATAAAGAGGGGCACAGCCCCGATTATTTGATCAATTAATTAATCGTAACAATGGATTGTTTTTATTATTAATTATATGTGTTCTAGAGTTATTAATTCTTACAAATTTAATTTAAAGTCTTAGTCTTTGCTTTTGATAAAATAAAATTATTAATACAAATATATACTGGCAAATTTTAAATTCTTTTTTGGTAGAATGACAAAATTTAATTTTATTATTTAATTAGTGTGTTTTCGTCGCGGAAACTGTTCTTAAAAAAATCGAACTTTGTTAATTAACTGGAGTTAATTAATCACGAGAAAATTGATCATAGCTAGGTTCAATATAAATAATTCTTTATAGGTAAGCCCGGTAACTCTCATTCCCCTTAAATTTCTTAGTAGAAAAAAAAAGAAATATTTAAATTTTGTATTCTCTTAATAAAATATTGCTTTATATGCGTAATACATGGTTTCAACTTAGATAGGAAATCATTATCAGCGGTAAGGAGGTCTTGCTTAAGGTGGTCCATTCAGCTATTGTTTTGTAGTGTATGTCTTCTTTCCAATTATTTTACAATATATATATATATATATATATATATATATATATATATATATCACAATCATTTTACACCGGTGTAAGTTACACTCTCAATCTTGATCATTAATCTTATTTGTATCTAACTATTCTGATTCATTAGATATTTGAGCCGTTAAATGCAACCAAATCACTGAGCAAGATTTGGTATAAGACTTCTTATGCTTACTCCGGTGTAAGAATATTCTCTCTCTCTCTCTCTATATATATATATATATATATATATATATATATATATATATATAGGGGAATGATTCGTTTACAAACTTTTTTTACAAATTACACTAACTATGACCGGTCATACACTCTTGATTGAAGTATGACCGGTCATACTTAGTGTAGTTTGTAAATAAAAAGTTTGTAAATATAACTTTTCTCATATATATAAGGGATAAGATCCGTTTACAAACTTTTTTTGCAAATTACACTAAGTATGACCGGTCGTACACTGCATAATTAAAGTATGACCGGTCGTACTTAGTGTAGTTTGTAAGTGTTTGTAAACAAAAAAGTTTATAAATATAACATGTCCCTATATATAATATTAAAATTTCTACATAATAATAATTTTTAAAATTTGTTTCCCCGTTTCGCTAATGTCTAATTTATTATCACCAATTTTTGCTGAATTGATATTTTGAAGTTGGCTGTTATTTTAATTACTTCTAATCCATTGCTAAGTAACTGTTAACAACTTATCATGTGCTCAAAAGATTCCTTGTAACTATCGAATTTTTTATATAAATAAATTAGAGAACAGGGGTTCTCGTGCCTTTTTTCAAGGCAGAATACATGTTATTTTCATGTGATAACAAGCCTAATCATAAATGTTTATTATATGTTTGTTAAAATTTATTAATTTTTCAACAACACTTAAATTTTCCTATTATTTCTAGGGATTTTATTAATCTCATGTTAAAGAAGATAAGTTATCTCATGTCATAGGGCAAAAAAAATTAAAATATTACTATTTTAATAAATAATTACGAATACATAGCTGTTTCGAAACTATCTATGAATCTATTGTACTCATTCACGCCCAAATTAGACGTGACACCCAACGCATTCACGACGCCTAATTTAGGCGTGAATCATCTGGTGTTGACATGTGGCAAAAAAAGTCAACTTACGAACCGTAAAACTTTGAAAAGCCATAACTTTTGACTCGGGTATCCGAATAAGGTAATTCTTTTTTTGATTCCATATAACTTTTTGAGATCTGCGCAATGAAATCTCATTTGATATATTTTATCTCTCACAAATACAATTCAAATTTGCAATAATTGTATTAATAAAGAAAATAATTAAATAAATATTCTAAACACTTGGTAGAATATTATATAAAACATTGTATATATTTTGATAATTAAATAAATAACCTTGTACACTATTTTTTTTCAAACACTTGGTAGAAGTATATATTTTAATATAACGTTAAGTATCCTTATTTATAGATGAATTAATCTATTTTGGTGCCATCTTTATAGTATCATTGTTGCAAATTTGAATTGTGTTTGTTAGAGATAAAATATATCAAATAAGATGTCATTGCGTAGATTTTGAAAAGTTATGTGGAATCAAAAAAAGAATTACCTCATTCGGATACTCGAGTCAAAAGTTATGGCCTTATAAACTTTTACGGTTAAATTATTAATTTTTTGTGCAACATGTCAACACAAAACGAGTCACGCCTAATTTAGGCGTGAATGCCTTGGGAGTCACGCCTAACTTAGGTATGAATAGTTACGCCTAATTTGGGCGTGAATGAGTGCAATAAATTCGTATATAGATTCGAAACAACAACTTATTCGTAATTATTTATTAAAATAGTAATATTTTAATTTTTTTGCCCATGTCATAGAGATAAATTTGTGGGCTCCACCACCTAAAAAAAAAAAATGGCACAGTTATCGAAGGGTGTGTAGAAGATAAAGTTATCACATGTAACATAAGAATAGTTTTTCCCTATTTCCAGATATCCACTATTTCTTTACAAATTTTAAGCAGTAAATAGCAATACATACTGTGGATGACTATTGTTCTGGATGGCCCATATCTGGGCGGCCCAATGACTTGGGTCCAAACCCCCCTTGCCCTTTCCACATCAGCCCTACTGGTGAGATAGTACCAACCGTCCTTTCTCCCTGCCTCCTGGGCGACTACGTCCCCCATGTGAGACATCAAAATGTCTCACCTAGGGGTACCAACCCTGCAAGGTACCACCCCAGGTGTCATAAATGGTAACCCCCTCTTTGCAGAAGTAGCACCAGATATTGCCATCACTGGTGCAGTGACTGTACCACTGTTACCACAACCAGGTCTGGTGTTCCTAGAGTTGACCCCTCTCCACCAACTCACCCAAAGCAAGTAACTCACCCCTTATAAATACCCCCTCAGGGCCAGAGAGGGGCATGTTCAGCTTGGTCTTTACCTGTGCTAGTGGTGCAACCCATACAGTGTTACCTTCATTCCTAAAGGAAACATATTGAGCTTGTATATCCCAACTGTACAACTATTAACTAATTGATCACAAATGTAGTGCAACTAAATCGGGTGGTTTCGCTGAGCCGCATTTAAGGCAGAGCATATATAGCTGGATTTGCATGGACTGGACAATATGAAGCAGGACAAGTGCTTTGTATAATACATCACAGCATGGAATTAATTAATTGGTGCAAGTCTCATTCATTACTTAAACGTCACGCAAGCAAATAACAATAACTGCAACTGCGGCAATTTTCATGTTCTTCTTTTCTTTTTTTTATTTATGTTACTGATATACCTACCTTACTTGGTTCATAATTCATGTTTGCGATCCTAGTTGCCCCAGTTGATTTTGGTATGGCATTGACTTTGGCCTTAACGTGGCAAACTGTTTTTTGAAAACTAGGATTATTTATTGCAAAGTATGTGCATATATCGTGTAAAACCATGAGCTGTATGCTGCGAAAATATTAGCTGATATGATTGCTCCTATATTCTGTTACTTATGTGATTTTCTGTCAAGAATATTGTTTAGTTAACACCTCACTACCCACGCTTTGATCATTTCTTTCTCTCAGTTTAGCATTGTATGAGGAGCAGCTTTAACTGTAACCGTTCAAATTTATAAGTTATATTCTTATTTTTTTTCTTTTATCATATTATGAAATACTTTTTATCAATGCTTATATTTCGAGTGGCAAGAAATTTGTTTGTCCTTAAGCAAGATCATGGAATTGATGAATTGAAAAATGAGAGCGCTGAGGGAGTATTGTCTCTGTAAGTTCACCCTACTTAACTCGTATTAGTTGACATTAATTAAAGTGACTTCCGAATATCGGGGATTTAAGAAAAATATATGAAGACAAAAAAAATTATATAATTGGGATTGTATACATGTTTACGACAACTAAATTATTTGAATCTAGTTTACATGTATGAGAAATGTTGTGAGGTACCAAGTATTGTTTCTACCTATTTTGAATCAGTTACACTAGCTGATTTATATAAGTAAGACTTTTAAATCTTCATTATATAGAATGTTTCTCCCCTTACACCTTACGAATTAAGTGAGCGTACTTATCTCATATTTAGTAGGTCTCACAAGGACAAAACGAGGGACAGTGACCAAAGTGCCACGCTTGGACAAAAAAATTATCAGACTGTTTTTGAAGAAAAATCAATGTCGATTTCTTGGAGTGCTGCATTAGCGGAACGTGGATTGCTTCTTATTTTGTACCCTGGAGGATAACTATGTTTTTCATAACAGGTATCCACAGTGTGATTCGTTTTACCACAGTGCGTACAAAGCTTGTTGTTGCGGCCTCTGCCTGACCCAGTGCGACCTCTGCCTCTACTCATAGTGGATCCTCGAAAAGCTCCTCTGCTGGAAACGAAGGCTTTTGAATCAGCAAATGTATTGACCTGAGAATCCGAACTCAATTGACGTTCTTGTTGTGTGACAAGTGAGAAGACCTTGTTCAGATTTGGCAAAGGTTCCATAAGCATAATCTGCGAACGGACCTGAGTAAATTGCTCATTGAGCCCTTTCAAAAGACGTATCACCTGAATTCTCTCTTGTGATTCACGAACCTGAACCATAGCACCACAGGGTCATCCTTGATAGCATGGAAGTCAAAGAAGCAAAAACAACAATCTCCAAGTCTTCTTGTGAAGCAGAATATAGAGCTCTTGCAACAGTTACATGTGAGATGCAGTGGCTGCACTTCCTCCTCAGTGATCTTTGTTCATCTCCTTCGCAAGCTTCCAACACATACTGCGATAATCAATCAGCTATCCACATTGCTCACAATCCCACTTTTCATGAACGTACCAAACACATTGAAATAGATTGTCATTTGGTGCGTGAGAAGATTCAAAGTGGTTTAATCCGGTTGCTACATGTTCCTTCCTCAGCCCAACTTGCTGATTGTTTTACCAAAGCTTTGAAGCCTGCTCCTTTTAAGTCCTTTGTTTCCAAGTTGGGACTCATTGACATTCACCTCCCAACTTGAGGGGGGCTGCTATGATTAGTTATTTATATCAATTAGTTAGTCTGATATTCAGTTAGTTAGTTTTTATCACTTTTTTTGTTCCATTCTGTTAGACTTCCACTGAGACTGATATATAAGTCAGAACCACCTCTGTCAGTAATTCAATTCAATTCATTCTCTTCAATGTTTCTCACCATTCAATGGGTTTGTATCGTATGATGGTATCAGAGCCTCACCGTCCCCCGCTTTAAAAAAGTGGAATTAAAATAAAAAAAAGCACAAAAAGGTAAACCAAAAATGGGCCTGTGCAATTTCCACGCTTCTAGCCTAAAGGGCTCTTGCGTGAGGGGGCGTGTTGAGATATATAGTCCCACATTGATTGGATGGGCAACTAATATGGCCTTGGGCACTCCCACCCCTTGAGCTAGCTTTTGGGGTGGTGTATCCCAAGGTTCTTTACACACGCCAACAGTAAATTTTGCCAAAATGTCACGCGGCATAATTCGCTACACAGTGTAGCGAATTATGCATGCAAGTAATTCGCTACACAGTGGAGCAAAATATGTCACGTCAGAATGCACAGAACCAAAAATTTGACATGTGACATTTTTGGTTCTGACGTGGCATATTTCGCTACACTGTGTAGCGAATTACTTACATGCATAATTCGCTACACTGTGTAGCGAATTATGCAGCGTGGCATTTTGGCAAAATTTACTGTTGGCGTGGCAGTCTGGTAATTTTTTTATCCAAACATGGCAAAACGGTCACTGTTCCACAAAACATTTATAACTCATCATGGGAAATTTTCTCCACCTGTCATCTTTCAGTTATTAAAAAACATTTTTTATATACTTATTACTAAGTTGTTAAACTACAGAATTGTCACCACAGAGTCATCATGTCATTCACATTCCCTCCTTCTCTCGACACGTGTCTGAAATATTTCTCATGGTGACTCTCCATCGAACTTGAATTCATACATTTATCTCATTGATCAGAATTACATTAACATACTATACCCTTTTAAGGAAATAATATACATCTTCATCACCGAAATATTTGTTGGTGGTTCCTCCATTCATACTGGCATATATTACATTTATTGGTGCAAGGCTTAATAACTGCTCAATCACCTCAACCACCATCATCATTGAAAAAGATTCTGGACGAAGGTGCAAGGCTCCCCTCACCTTATAAATACACTTGAAGATCTTTTATAATAAGTTAAAAATTTTGGAGCTTAGAGCTTAGAATTTGAGAGTACCTCTAGAGAGAACTTTGAGTGTGACCTTTTTAGAAACGTTTGAGATTACCACCATTCTTGGTGAAGTTTGATTGTACCTGTAGTGTAAATAGGGAAGCTTGACCCTAATAATTTTTTTTTTTTTATAGTGAAAAATTTCCTAGTCTAGTGTTATGTTGGGTCCTCTTGTAGTCCATTGAGGAAAACACATTCGTTCCAAAGATTATGACTATGGTCCTTTCACAATCAGTCAGAGGAAACACATTTGTTCCTTAGAATGAAGACAACTTTGCGCAAGTGCACGCATCAAGTTATAAATGGGAGTGTTTAAGTCCCAGATTATCGTTCCCATGGATAAAGCATTGCTAACTGATATTTTAAGTTGTGTTAAAGAATGAAAAGAATAAGTTAACAGTACTGAACTATTTTGGTTGACGTTCCCAAGTATCCCAAGGGTGTTCCTTTGTGACAAATGGTTCAGTTTAACTTCAAACAATTCCTCGCGTCGTTATATACTCAAGTCCTTCCTAATACAAAGAGGAACAACAGATCATAGGAATAAATGGCTGAGGTGTGATGTGGTGTGAAACGAAATAAAATAATGCAAAAAATAAAGTGAGCTTTAGAAAAGAATAACACGATTGTTTGTTAAACGAAAAGATAAATGAAGAAAAGGGAATAAATACACTAATCCACTGTTAAACCAACTGAAATCTTGGCTCAAGACTTTGCCCAATGAGTTTGTTCAGTTTTCTACAATGCCAAATCTGATTCCTCAACTCATGGGCTAAATGGTATACGAAGCCCCATATTCATATAGCGACTTCGTTCCCAATAATGACTCGATACAGAACCTTCGAACGAGGTGGCCCCTTATTCCTAAGGCGACCAGGGATAATGTTCCTACACTATTAAACTTCCTCCTATTGTTCAGATGTCTGAAATGTCTTCCTTTTACGGAGTTCCTTTCTCAGTCATGCTTAAGGTCAGTTGATACAAGATATTAAAACACTTAAATAATAGAAATCCAAAAGAATTAGTCAGAGAGTTTCGAAGACAGCTATTTAACAGCTTCATAGTTTCACCATTCCAAAAAGAAGTTACCTCATGTTCAAAGTTCTAAAAATGTATACATAATCTTAACAACTTGAAATCTCATAGACCCGAGATACAAAATGATGAAGACGAATTGGTAGAAAAAAAGTTACAAACTCAAAGACCCAGATTTTAAAACTCAACATACAACAATAAAGATAAAGTGGAGAAGTATGGTTCTTTGCTCAAAAGGAGACTTAATGGTGTGTAGATAAGATAAGGGTCATTTTCGATGCTAATAACTCGGGAGCAGAAGCTGGTTACGCTAATGTTGTAGCTAAGGATTCCTAGACTTCAAAACTAATTTTTCTCTTTGTCTGATCTTCTATTTATAGGCAAGGCGAGACGATAGCAATCTTATTATTATCAGAGTCATTCCCTACATCGTTTGATGGAGGTTGCTTCCTCCTAGCTTGATCAGACGTGGGCATTGATTTTCCCAGATAAGGACAAGGTTGATCTGTCCTCTAACACTGATTCTCGAGGATGATCTTCTGAACCTTAGTGCTTGGTTACCTGCTCTACTCTTTGTCGCATTTCCCTTGGGCTGCTTTGTTGTACGCACTGCAGTGTCCTTTGTATGCTTTGTCGTGCGCTATAGTGTCCTTTTTGTTTTTCAGCGTTGACTACAAAAAGCAAAAGCAACCGTTAGTGGGATAAAAAAGGATAGCTCACTCTTATCTTATTTTACCTTTTTCTTCTTCTAATTTACACGATATAGGTCGTTCCCTTTAGCAATCAAGCACGTATTGCATTTGTACTAATATTTAGACTAAACTGACTAAAAATGGATGGAATGATTGGCGTTCCGTGCTAGAAAATGAAGCAGATGGGAACGAATTCTCGTCCCATCATGTCCCGTGGTTTTTACTTCTCTACATTGGTGAATATTTTTCATGTTAAAAATTTGAATATTTCTCTATCTCCTTCATTTTTGAATTTTTCATTTTTCTGCATTTTGGCTTACCTAATAGTGGCGAGCTTCGAGCTCAATGTGGCGACATAATAGCTTTCACACTAATTTGAGGGACTAATGTCCCAACAGTGGTATTAAAACCCAAGTTTGAAGGGTTATGAAGGAGACTAGTGAAGTTGCCCATGTAAGATAGATGTTCAAGCTGACGGCAGACAACTTTACTTACTGAAGATCGATGATGGGAGACCATCTGTACTGCAAATACTTGTATGAGCCCATTGTCCAATCCGAGATGCTTCAAGGAAAGAACGCAAAAGAATGGGAAATCTTGAATCTTAAGTATGTGGCCATGATGAGGAGATATATCGGCAAAATCCTCTATGAGCATATGTCCGAGTTCACGGATGTATATGAGTTATGGATGAAGCTAGAGTCCATGATATAGAAGAAGACTCTCATGAACAAAGCATACCTGGACGACATGAGTATGATTGAACACATCAACACTTACAAAGGAATCATGAATCAGCTTTCTAAAGCCGAGATTAGGATTGATTAAGAGCTCGACCACAAGAAGCCTGACTGTAGGACTCGGCAGAAAGACCAGAAGAACAACACTGTGAAGCCCAATCAGATTGGACCAAAGAAGAATGATAATAAGAGCACCACTACGATGGCTGGCAACACTGATGTCGAGATCTTCCTCCTAAGAGAGGACAACTCCATAAATGTAGCATATGATGATTATTCATGTATTATTGACTCTGGTGCCTCCTTCCATGTGACCCCCACATAAATGCTTCTTTACTTCTTACAAAAACGGTGACTTCGGAGAGGTGAAAATTTGAAATCATGTCATAAGAAAAATTATAGGTGTCGATGATATAACCTTGACCACGGATATCATGTGCAGACTTGTGCTGAAGGAAGTAAGGCATGTTTTATACATGTGTTTGAACCTAATCTCGATAGAAAGCGTAATGATGTAGGGTTAGTGAATTACTTTGGAGGCAATAAATGGAATTTACCAAGGAAAAATTGGACGTTTCTCAAGGCAAAAAGGAAGGCTCCTTGTATGTGATACAAGGAAAAACAAACAGTGGAGAAACCAACTCTATCTGAGATGGACCTAGCATAGAGTTGAGGCACAAGTGCCTCGGCCACATGAGAGAGAAAGGGCTCCGAATTTTGAACAAGAAAAGACTTCTGATCGGGTTGAAGAGCTAAGTGCTATGCACTGCCCAGTTGGAAAGCAGCACCTGATTTCTTTTGTGAGAGAAGATCAACCCAAACGAAGCAGGTACATTATTCTTGACCTTGTCCATATTGATTTTATCTCCATGCCGGAGAGATCACTTGGTGGAGCTCATTACTTTGTTTCTTTTATTGATGACTGTAAGAACCCGCACCGTTAATTAAGAAAAATAATTAATTAAATATGTGAAATTAGGAAATAATTTCATAATTGACCTTAATAATTATCAGAAGGCTTAGATAAATATAGAAAGTGATTATGAATGCTGAAAGTCGCTTTTCGGACGAAAAGTGAAAATACCGGTTCTGCTACTCGGTATAAATGCGTACCGATGAAGTATCCCGGAAAATTATGAAAAGTGTGTATATGTCACTAGAATAATATATAGGACTGGTAAAACAAGTTTGAAGTCAAAATAATGAGAATTGGTGCCAGAACTGATACTGGCTATGAAAAAGCGCGTACCGGAAAAGTGCTGTGAAAAATAAAATAAAAATATGTAAAATCTTAGAAAAATGGCTAGGTTCAGAATCCCAAGTTTGAGATTAAAAAGATAAGCGTAGCTATTAACGCTAATACTATGCGATTAAACTTAAGCGCGCTTATAAATACTCAAGGGCACATGATTCTAGGTCAACCCTTCATCTTCTACGTAGCTTTTCTGAACCTAGGGAGGCAGCCACCTTTTCCCACCTTCTCTCCTCCATTGAAGCTCCAAGAGAGCACCTTTCCACTTAGTTCCTTCACCAAAGTTGCTTATAAGAGTGTGCTCTAGCCTTGGGTGGGAAAAAGTCCAGCCATTTCTGAGTTGTGGGTGTGGTGGTGAGTGAGGGAGCTGCTGACCTTGAAGTTGTGAGGTGTGGGAGCCATTTCCATGCCATTTTGAGCTTCATGGTGCCATTTTGATGGAGAAAGGTCCAACCTTGTGGTACATTTTTGTGCTCTTGCAAAGTCAAAACCTTAGAGCCTTGTTAGAGAGCTCCAAGAGCCTATTTTTTTTGCTGAGTTTGAGCCTCCATAGGTATACCTTGATCATTCTCTTTGAAATTCCATAAAAATAGCTTGTTTGTGTCATGAAATGAGATAACTTTAATCATTCAAGCTTAAGGTTGTTAATCTAGGGTTAATAAGTGATAATGAACATCTGTTTTGGGTCAAAACCGAACCTTGGATCATGGGGAGCCAGTTTTGCTTCGGATTGTGCAGAAAAATTCTGCAGAAAACTGTTCCTGCGCGCGTGGTAATCGATTACCTTTTGTTGGTAATCGGTTACCATGTGCAGTAATCGATTACCATGTTTTGGGTAATCAATTACCTAGTTCAGTAATCGATTACCATGTCCTTGGTAATTACCACCTGTGAAAATAACCAGAAACCAGTTTTAATGCGTGGGAAAGTCCCCATTTGGGCATGATGGCCTAGGAAGTTGGTGTTACTGTTGGAAAACAATGATACCTTTAATTGAGGGACTTAATACTTGATAATTATGAACTAGAAAAGATGTAAGCGAAATAGGAAATGTGTCATGATGAAATGAATCGTTAAAGTATGGTTATTGATGATATTTCTGATATAAACAGACTGTGATTGTGCTGTTTGGTGACATTGAGCTTGTGAAGTTGGTTTGGATTGATTGCTTGAGAGGTAAGCTTTCGTGTCCTCGGTTTAGCCATTGTTGGTTCCACCATTTCCCATGGGGAGATGGTTGTATGCATGATGTGTTTTCATGTACTATTTTAGCGAAATGCTAATGAGCTGTTAAGTGCAATTGCTTATGATATGTATGTAGTGTTATGCCTACAGGAGGCCAAAGGGTGGTCCTGTGGGCGGGTACAACAATGGCTAGTACTGTGTGGGTTTAGATGGATTCCTACACTTCTCTGATCAGTAGAATTGTTATAACACACATAACATGATTTTTTGCTGCATTGCACTGTTTTGGAACTTATACTGATAAACTGCCTTTTGAACTTATATTGCACATGTAAGTGATCTTGGGGTGGAAGATCCTTGAGGACCCCTTGGCTTACTGAGATTTCTTGTTTAGAGATCCCACCCCACGTTTGGGGACGCTTATTTCAGGTTCAGGTAATTTGGGGTCTGATGCCTTTGGCGGCAGGAGGTCGGTGCTTAGTTGATTATATATGTTGTATGCTGACATGACTAGATATTGGATGCTTATGTTTTCTGTCATTATTATGATATTTGAATTGAGACTATGTTGGGCTTGTTACCTTATTTGGTGAGCATGGGGTTTGTCCATGCCGTTTTGATGTTAGTACCTTTTAGCTTGAGTTGTATAAACTATCAGGGTTGTCCGGTCTACGTGTTGTAGTTCCGTGACTAGAGACACATTTATGTTAATTATATTTTGAGGTTTTTCAGTTAGCTGTCTTTTGCAATTTAAATACAGGCGATGTTTTGAAAATGATTAAGTAATCAAGTTGGTAATGAATTATGACGTCATAATTGAACTCATAATTTGTGTAACTTATGCAGAGTCATGGTAGGACCCAGGAGAACCCGCGAGACTGCTGAGGATCAACCCGATCCTATCCTGACTGCATTGGCTGAGATGAAAGCGGCTAGATTAGCCGATCAGGAGGCCACTAGATTGGCCAACTTGGCAATGATGGACGCCACTCGTGAGGCGAACCGAAAGGTCACAGAAGATGTTCGCGAGGAAAACCAGAGGACCACATAGGAGGTCCTCGAGGCACTTACATGGTGGAGGGCGATGCCCATGAGTGGTGGATGAACACCTCTCAGGCTTATGAGGTGCAGGGTCATGTTATGACATGGCCATTCTTCGAGGATTTCTTTCTGGGTCGGTACTTCTCTTATGATGCGTAGGAGAGGAAGCTGGGAGAGTTTGATAGGTTAGTGCAGGGCTCGATGTCTGTTGACGAGTACCTGGCCAAGTTTAACGAGCTTGTGAAGTTCGCCCACTTACGAATGGCAGTGCCCACTTTGACCTTTTTGGCTGCTAATTTCCGCAAGGACTTAGTGAGGTGATTGCAGAGCATATTGCTGGAGCTGCAACGAGAGACTTTGGTACACTGGTGCAGCAGTGTAAGGACATCGAGGATGTCTGTATCACGAGTAAGGCCAAGAGGGCCAAGATTGCTGATGTGAAGGGAACTGGTAGTTCTACTTCCTGGAAGGACAGGAAGTTTGCTGGTCAGGGCAAGAGAAAGTAGCTGGCGGCTAAGCAAGCGCCAAATCAGTTCAAGAGGACTACGACTCAGGGGAGTACAGCGAAACCTCCTCCTCCCAGATGCTCGGGATGTGGGAAGGTTCATTTGGGCCCGTGTACTACCGGCCAGATTACATGCTTTCAGTGTGGCAAGGAGGGCCACTATGCTAGAGATTGTCTATCGTCGACGGTGAGAGCTGCTGCAGTTCCATTACAGATGGCTTCCCTTCCACCTACAGCGGCACCAGTTGTGCCATCTGCCACGGGGCGAGTTTACACGTTGGATCGGCAGCAGTCAGACAGAGCTCCAAACATTGTCAGAGGTGCTGTTACCATTAGTGCATCATCTGTTGATGTTTTGTTTGACTCCGGGGCTACGCATTCATTCATTGCAACCCCGATTGCTTTGGGGCTTGAGTTGCCCATTGTTGTGCTTTCTCCACCGTTGCGGGTGACTACCGCCACCGGAGAAAAGTGTGATACCTCCACTGTACATCGAGATGTCGTGTTTCAGTGGGATGGCCGTGAATTTTCGGTGGATCTGATGGGATTACCGATGGCTAATTTTGGAAATCATCCTTAGCGTGAATGGATTGTCTAATAGTTGTGCGATGATTGATTGATTGATTTATTGTTGTTCCTAGCGAGTGGTGATGTCTCCGTGAGATTCCACAGCCAGTTCCTCACCTTTTGTTGCTACAAGCTAGGAGAGCCTTGTCAGCAGGGACATTGGTTATGTCATGTTGGGAGGTTTGGTGAGTGGGACACAGGAAGATCTCACTGGCATTCCTGTGGTGAAGGAATTCCTCGAGGTGCTTCCTGAATGTCCGCCACAGTGGGAGATAGCGTTCCCCATTGAATTGTTGTCTGGTGTAGGGTCTTGTTATTAGCTCCATACCGAATGTCGCCGCCAGAGTTGGTTGAGTTGAAGTAGCGTTCTGAGGGTCTTTCGGTGAAAGACTTCATCCGACCGAGCGTGTCTCCACGGGAAGCACCGGTCATGTTGTTATTGAGGCAAGATGCCTTACGCCATTACTTAAGCGTGATGGTGCTCTATTTGAGGATGTGAAATTTTCTTCAGGGAAACTGAGTGTGTAACACTTGGAATTTATGGCATGGCCACGCGTGATCTGGTATATGCGAGGCAGTGCATGTACAATTCGTTTGTGAGTTGAGTGGTCCCCATGACTCTAGGATCTTATGTTGATTATTGATATGCGTCATAACTAGTTGGCATGTTAACACCATGGATAGTGTTAAGCATAAAATAAGTACGATGAACTGTGGTAATATATCAATGTTATTTCACCTTTGACTGACTTTCGATTTTCAAGATACCATGGAGATTGAGGTATACCGTTACTTAGAGTTTTTGGGTTATTATGCTATTGAAATTGAAAATTTTCCAGGTGTACGTGAACTAAGGTACGTCACTATGTGAATTAGTATGTTAACTAACATGTATTGGTTGAAATGAACATGATCATGATTTCGTACTGTGAAATGAATATGAATTTATTTTGAGGATATTGATTATAATTTGTAAGTCTTGTCGAGGTTAGAGTTATGGAATGGGACCAAACTCACTCAAGATTTGTGTGGTTTAGAGTTGGTGGGGTTGGGTCACCTCTATTGAGAAAGTGACTGATGATCCCCGAGAATCGGATGACGTTTTGATGTCATTGTGAAACTTCGAGTTTTGACGGTGACTTCTTTGTTTGGGGGTGCACTTCTCGAGGCAGAGATTGTGAGAGTCGAGAATGAGTTATTGGAGAAGACCCAATAGGCACAAGTGCTAAGAGGGTGCCGGGATCGTGTGAAAAACCAAGACAGTGTGTCTTGGAAGAAGGAAGAACTTTGTTGCTTGTTCTTAAAGGTGAAGATTGAACACCAGAAGCCGTTTGGTAAGCTTCAACCTCTTGAGGTACTACAGTGGAAGTGGGAAGGTATTTCCATGAACTTCGTGGTGGGTTGGCCTAAGACTCAGGCTGGTATTGACTTTATTTGGGTCATTGTTGACAGATTTTCAAAGTCTGCCCACTTTCTTCCGGTACAGGTGAGTTTCTCTTCATTGGAGTTGGCCAAATCGGTCGTTTGCAAGACCATGAGTCTTCACGGGGTGCCCGAGAGTATCATCAGTGATAAGGACCCGAAGTTCACCTCTCGATTTGGGGAGGTGCTGCAGAGAGCTTTTGGAACTCAGTTGCTACTGAGTACAACCTATAACCCTCAGACTGTTGGACAGACTAAGCGGATCATCCAGACCTTGGAGGACATGTTGAGGGCTTGCACCTTGGAGCAGGGCCCAGCATAGGATAGGTACATGGCATCAATTGAGTTTTGTGCAACTGTGTTTTCCTTGCTAGCCTAAACAGGGAACCCTATGAGGCGTTGTTTGATAGGAGGTGTAGAACTCCTACCTGTTGGTCTGAGGTTGGAGATAAAAAGTTGTTTGTCTTGGACCTTGTCCAATTTACCACCAGCCGATTCAGATGATCAGAGGAAAGCTGAAGCAGGCGCAGAGTCGCCAGGAAAACTACATTGATGTTAAGGATCGTCCACTGGAGTTCAGTAAGGGTGAGCACGTGTTTGTGAGACTTTCACTGTCATCGGTGTTGTTCGGGAACTCGGAGTGAGGAAACTGAGCCCGCGATTCATTGGGCCATACCAGTTACGTGATAGAGTAGGACCTGTTGCCTACCGGTTTGCCTTGTCTCCGAACTTGACCAACACCCACAACGTGTTTTACGTGTCTCAACTTCGCAAGTTTGTAGCGGATCCTTCGCACGTTGTACAACCGGATGTTGTGGAGGTTCGGGAGAACTTGAAAAAAACCGTCGGACCAGTTAAGATTCTCGATCGTGGCAAGAAGTAGATGAGGAGAAAGATCATTCTGATGGTTAAAGTGCAATGGACTGGGAGAACTCTTGAGGAGTGCACTTAGGAATGAGAGGATGAGCTTCTCTGGCAGTATCCAGACTTTCGAGACATGTATATTTCTGATTTTGAGGACAAAATCCTTAAAAAGGTGGGGTGAATGTAAGAATCTGCACCGTTAATTAAAAAAATAATTAATTAAATATATGAAATTAGGAAATAATTCCATAAATGACCTTAATAATTATGAGAAGGCTTAAATAAATATAGAAAGTGATTATGAATGTTGAAAGTCGCTTTTCGGACGAAAAGTGCATATACCGGTTCTGCTACTCGGTATAAATGCGTACTGATGAAGTATCTCAGAAAATTATGAAAATTGTGTTTATGTCACTAGAATAATATATAGGACTGGTAAAACAAGTTTGAAGTCAAAATAATGAGAACTGGTGCCAGAACTGATACTGGCTATGGAAAAGCGTGTACCGGAAAAGTGCTGCGAAAAATAAAATAAAAATATGACAAATCTTAGAAAAATGGCTAGGTTCAGAATCCCAAGTTTGAGATTAAAAGATAAACGTAGCTATTAACGCTAATACTGCGCGATTAAACTTAAGCGCGCCTATAAAAACCCAATGGCACATGATCCTAGGTCAGCCCTTCATCTTCTACGTAGCATTTTCTGAACCTAGGGAGGCAGCCACCTTCTCCCACCTTCTCTCCTCCATTGATGCTCCAAGAGAGCACCTTTCCACTTAGTTCCTTCACCAAAGTTGCTTATAAGAGTGTGCTCTAGCCTTGGGTGGGAAAAGGTCCAGCCATTTCTGAGTTGTGGGTGTGGTGGTGAGTGAGGGAGCTGCTGACCTTGAGGTTGTGAGGTATGGGAGCCATTTCCATGCCATTTTGAGCTTTATGGTGCCATTTTGATGGAGAAAGGTCCAACCTTGTGCTACATTTTCGTGCTCTTGCAAAGTCAGAACCTTGGAGCCTTGTTATAGAGCTCCAAGAGCCTATTTTTCTGCTGAGTTTGAACCTCCATAGGTATACCTTGAACATTCTCTTTGAAATTCCATAAAAATAGCTTGTTTGTGTCATGAAATGAGATAACTTTAATCATTCAAGCTTAAGGTTGTTAATCTAGGGTTAATAAGTGATAATGAACATCTGTTTTGGGTCAAAACCGAACCTTGGATCATGGGGAGCCAGTTTTGCTTCGGATTATGCAGAAAAATTCTGCAGAAAACTGTTCTGCCCGCGTGGTAATTGATTACCTTTTGTTGGTAATCGGTTACCATGTGCAATAATCGATTGCCATGTTTTGGGTAATCGGTTACCTAGTTCAGTAATCGATTACCACCTCTGAAAATGACTAGAAACCAGTTTTAATGTGTGGGAAAGTCCCCATTTGGGCATGATGGCCTAGGAAGTTGGTGTTACTGTTGGAAAACAATGATACCTTTAATTGAGGGACTTAATACTTGATAATTATGAACTAGAAAAGATGTAAGCGAAATAGGAAATGTGTCATGATGAAATGAATCGTTAAAGTATGGTTATTGATGATATTTCTGATATAAACAGACTGTGATTGTGCTGTTTGGTGACATTGAGCTTGTGAAGTTGGTTTGGATTGATTGCTTGAGAGGTAAGCTTTCGTGTCCTCGGTTTAGCCATTGTTGGTTCCACCATTTCCCATGGGGAGATGGTTGTATGCATGATGTGTTTTCATGTACTATTTTAGCGAAATGCTAATGAGCTGTTAAGTGCAATTGCTTATGATATGTATGTGGTGTTACGCCTACAGGAGACCAAAGGGTGGTCCTGTGGGCGGGTACAACAATGGCTAGTACTGTGTGGGTTTAGATGGATTCCTACACTTCTCTGATCAGTAGAATTGTTATAACACACGTGACATGATTTTTTGCTGCATTGCACTGTTTTGGAACTTATACTGATAAATTGCCTTTTGAACTTATATTGCACATGTAAGTGAGCTTGGGGTGGAAGATCCTTGAGGACCCCCTGTCTTACTGAGATTTCTTATTTAGAGATCTCACCCCACATTTGGGGGACGCTTATTTCAGGTTCAGGTAATTTGGGGGCTGATGCCTCTGGCGGCAGGAGGCCGGAGCTTACTTGATTATATATGTTGTATGCTGACATGACTGGATATTGGATGCTTATGTTTTCTGTCATCATTATGATATTTGAATTGAGACTATGTTGGGCTTGTTGCCTTATTTGGTGAGCATGGGGTTTGTCCATGCCGCTTTGATGTTAGTACCTTTTAGCTTGAGTTGTATAAACTATCAGGGTTGTCCGGTCTACGTGTTGTAGTTCCGTGACTAGAGACACATTTATTTTAATTGTATTTTGAGTTTTTTCAGTTAGCTGTCTTTTGCAATTTACATACAGGCGATGTTTTGAAAATGATTAAGTAATCAAGTTGGTAATGAATTATGACGTCATAATTGAACAGAAAAAATTATTCCGCAAATTTTAAATTAAGTGTGGCTTAAAACGATGTCATGTTAACAAACCGGGTTAACACGGGGTGTTACAATGACCATTCCTGCAAAGTGTGGGTATATTTATAAAATTCTAAAAACCTGTACTCCAAGCCTTTAAGGAATTCCATGCAATGGTGGAAAGGGATAGTGGCAAGAAGCTCAAGGTTGTTTGATCTGATAATGGTGGTGAGTATTATGGTCCGTTTGATCCTTATTATAGAGCAGTCAGGATAAGACTTGAGAAGACACGCCTGAAGATTCCTTGGTTGAATGGAGTTGCTGAGAGGATGAATCGAACTATTGAAGAAAGGGTCCGAAGTATTTTATCCTATTCCGAGTTGCAAAAAACATTATGTAGAGAAGCAGTCCGACTTGCAATTGATTTGATAAATTTTTCATGATCATGGCAACTAAAAGGAGAAATTCCTAAAGAAGTATGGACAGGTTAGAAAATGACCTATGATCGTTTGAAAGTGTTTGGATGCTGAGCCTTCGTGCATATCACTAAAGATGAGAGGGCGAAGCTCGATGAGACGAAAGAATGCATTTACGTCATTTCGCCATGATGCGAGTTTGGATATCGACTTTGGGATCCTGTCAACATGTAAATAGTGAGAAGCCGGAATGTATTCTTTCATGAAAACGAGAAAATTAAAGACATCTCGAAACCCAAAGTCTGGGTTACTGTCCGATGTGATGAACCGGTCTCTCCTGTCCAAGCTGAAGCAGGGGGAGAAACAAATCAAGAAAATGAAGTAAATGACCAGCAACAAGAAGAGCCAACTCTTGAAGTTAATGCGGTGGTTTAAGATTTTGAGGTCCGAGATGAGAATGTTGAGCCAGACTCAACCTGAAGTACACCCCAGATACTCTACTTGAGTAAGATGACCTTCTACACGATACCCACCTGATGAGTACATTGTTGTTGCTGAAGGTGATGAACCTTAAAGCTATGATGAGGCCATGACGAGCATAGACAAGAAAGAATAGGAAAAAGCAATGCAGGACGAGATGAAGTCCTTGCATAAAAATTAGACTTATGAGTTGACGGAGCTGAAGAATAAATGGATCTATAAAATTAAGCATGAAGAGAACACCAAGAGTCAAGATACAAGGCTTGAATTGTGGTGAAAGGTTGTAATCAAAAGAAATGAGTAGACTTTCAAGAAACTTTCTCTCTTATTATGAAAATGACTTCAGTCTAAATTGTGTTAGTCATAGCTGCCTCAATGGACCTCGAAGTTGAAAAATGGATCTGAAGATTGCATTCCTTCATAGTGACCTTGAAGAGGAGATATATATGGATCAACCTGAGGGGTTCCGAGCTCCAACAAAAGAAGAACTGGTCTGCTGATTGAAGAATAGCTTGTACAGCTTAAAACAAGCACCTCAGCAGTGGTACAAGAAGTTTGAATCCTTTATAACCGAGCACAAGTTCATGAAGATGGAGGCCGACCACTGCGTATTTGTTAAGAGGTATGAAGCTAGAGACCTTTTGATTTTACTATTACATGTTGACGACATGCTGATTGTAGGGCAAGACAAAATGAAGATAGCCGCCCTGAAGAAGGCGTTGAGCTCATCCTTCGCAATGAAAGACCACAGCCTTGTAAAGAAAATCCTTGGAATCAAGATAATAAGTGACTGACAAAAGAAGCTACTATGGCTGTGTCAAGAAAAGTACATTGAGAAAATTTTGATGATATTTAGTATGAACAAAGGCAAAACAGTAAGCACCCTTTTAGCCTAACATATAAATCTAAGTCAAAAACAATGTCTGAGGTCTGAAGAGGGGAAAGACAAGCTAAAGATCTTGTACCAGTCCGCTATTAGAAGTTTGACCTATGCAATGGTATGTACGAGACCCAACTTAGCATATGTTGTTGGAATGGTGAGCCGGTATTTGTTTAACCCGAGCAAAGAGCACTGGCAGTCGTCAAGTGGATCTTCAAGTATCTCAGAAGAACGATGAGTTTATGCCTCCGCTACGAAGAATGTAAAGCCGAACTGCAAGGTTATTCGAATGATGATTTAGGAGGAGATGCTTTTAAAATCTTAACCAGTATAATGAGTAATTAGGAGTTATCCATGATTTAACAAAGATGAATTAGATACAAAAAATTAATTATTACAGCAAGTTGTTCCTAGAGTGGGAACGACGATTCCAAGTTGGGAACATCATAAGTCACTTTTTAGATAAAGGTGCAATTATAGTGAGTTTTTAGGTTAAAATGCAATTAGGAAAAAGTTACCCAAAACTACAAAATAATGTATAGAAAAGCTATATTCATATAAAAATGTTAAGTGAATAAATCATGGGCAATAGGTCACCAAACCATAATCTCCTTAGACACTTTTTCCTCCATAGCCGTGGAAGCCATCTTTGAAGGGTAAAGCTTGAGAGAAAAACCTAGAGTTAGCTAAAGTTGATGAAATCAAAAAGTTCTAACACCAAAAGTGTTTAGTTTCTTGCCAAGATCAAAACCCACCCATTAGTTTCAAGTGGGAGGCATTGAGGAGAGAGATCGGATCCCCCCAAATTTTAGGAAGATTCTTGAATCTTGAGTTTTTGGAGAGTGTTTGATCTCATTGGAGCTTGGAAAGTCTTTCTCAAACTATTCTAGAAGGATTTGTGGTAAGAAAATATTACTCCTTTCAATTTTTTATGGAGATCTAAGGAATTTGATTTCTTGATTAACAGTAACTCGTGATTAGTTATTTTGGGTCTTTGGATGACTTTGATGGTGTGTTTGGTGTTGTTTCATGTTATAGAGTTGATCTTAGTGATACTTTGATTGAGGAGCATCCATTGGAACCCACACTTGTTCAAGACTTGGTTTCTTGAAAAAGTACCAAAGATGGTAAGTGATAAAGAATATACTTATGGTGAATTCTAGCTAATTAACTTGATGTTTTGTGTGTTATATGGATGATTGATCATATTTCCAGCTTGCATTACGTTGCCTTTGATTGGTTTATGGTGAAAGTTATCTCTTGAAGCCGAAAAGAGAAATTTACGGAAGTCTACGATAGGTAAACTTCTGGACCTTGGGGTAATAGTTGCAGTAATAATTATTCATTATAGTATTTGAGCATGATATGATGCATTAACAAATGAAAGAGATAACATATGTTTATATGAATTCTCTGAATAGAAGTATATGTATGCAGGCATCTATTTCTCGGGGGGAACAACCTCTTACGAGATATTTACTTAGGAGCGCAGAAAGTGCAGGACTCTGTTGGTAAATTTCAGAGAGGTATATTCATATATCTTTCGAAAAAAGATGTAATGTATGAGGATTTTCCTTGGAGAACAGCCCCTTGAGGGACTCCTTACAGGGTAATTACTTAGGAGTGCAGTATGTGCAAAACTCTGTTGGTAAATACCGAAGAGACAACCTTAGTGGACCTCTCTTGCAAATTCTATACTATCAAAACAGAACATAAAGTGATGACAGTACAGATATGACAGATATGTATAATATGCTATGTTGTTTTACTATTGATGCATGTGAAGTGAATTATAGGATGGACTGACCCTCCAAGGACCCTTAGTTTACTGAGATTTATATCTCACCCCGTGTTGGGGATCTCATTTTAGGTACCAACAATGATGGTGTTGGAGCATCATATGGCAAGAGGCTAGATACAACATAATAAAGCATATAGTTTCTTATTACTATTTTTGTATGCATATGTAATCAGATATGATCATATAGTTTGTGATGATGAGATGTATTTTGAGGATTTGAGCTTAGCCACTTACATTTTGTATATTCATGATGTTTATTTGATGATTTGAGCATCAATGTGGCTATGTAAGGTTAACATTTGTGTTAAGATTTAATGATGTAATATGTAGACAAATTGTTGAGATATCTTATTCATTTCGTATGAAATATGCAAGTGCTGATAGGCCCTTTTGAGATATGAATGATGTAAATGTATGAAAAGACATGTATGATAATGTAAATGAGGTGAATTATAGGCATAGAGCCTGATATGTAAAATCCATGAATGGATAATAGGAGTAAAGAATTGAAATGATTAAGATTAAGATATGAAAATGGTTAAACAGATGTCCAATGAGATTAGGATAGTATCCCTAATCACCAAAATATAGCCAAGTGTTGTCAAATTTTAGCTTGTCAAGAATGGTCATCTTAGAATATCCGTAACTTGCTGAATTCGTAACTAAATTGGGCACATTATATATCACTTTAAAGCCCAAGAGTCTAGTTTCTTGTCTATAAATTTGAGAATTTTATAGGCAGCGAAACGTTTCTAGTTTAGAGTGGAACCAATTCTGCAGAAACCCTATTTAGCTTGCTGTCAAGATTGTTCTTCCACCAGAGTGGAATCGACCCAAAAGTGGGAACGACCCCATAATGGGAACGCCAACAGTAGTGGGAATGCCTCCTGTAAGGGGAACATACCATGTACTGGGAACGTCACACATTCCCGTATAGAACAGAAAAGTAAGTTTTACACCTTGTAAGTTTATGGGGGCTACTTGATGAATGATGTTAAGCAATTGCAATAAGTTTCCACATTATTTATCAGTTGCAATTGCGTATTTGAATTATGTGAGTACGAAACCAATGTTTATGCAAAAGAAGGTAAAAAAGAAAATTTTATCCTCAACTTTAATTTAATACTATGATTGTAACTGAGTTTAATATCATATACAATGTTAACAAATCGATTCTAGAACGGAGTGTTACAAATGTCGACTTGAGGAAGTCGATAACTGGATATTTAATTACTTTTGCAGGAAGAGTTGTCTCCTAGCAATCAAAGTTGCAGAAATGTGTGGCACTTTTGATGACCGAGGTCGAGTACATTAGTATTTTAATGATTGAATAAGGAACGAGGAATAAGTAAAAGGTTTGGATTGGCACACCCGTGTGAGATCTCTAGGGGATTGCGACACTCAAACTCGCTGGGCCCCCGCAAAACTTGAAGACCCCAAACGATAATATATCTCAATCAGATACCAAATTGGTACATTTAAAGGTCAAATACCCTTATCTGGTCAAAGAGCATAAGTTTGATTGTATCTCTTGTATAATTAGGGATGCTTGATCCTCGTGATCTTTTTTCTTCTTCTTTTTTTATAGTGAAAGATATATTAGACTAGTACCCCATGATTTTTACTTCTCTATATTGGAGAAGATTTTCCACATTAAAAATTTGATTGTTTCTCTGTCTCCTTCATTTTTGCATTTTGCATTTTTCTTTGTGTTGGCCAACCTGATGTCTACATTCCGACCTAATAATGCCAAGCTCCAAGCGATGGTCTTGACATGTGAATAACTTCTACGCTAATTTGAGGGACCTACATCCCAACAATATTTCAATACAAAAAAATTTCATAGTTATTTTTACAATTTCTTTTTACCTATGCTCCTATGTATTTTACCATTCCATAACTCTTTGTACAAAAACTTTTGTACCAATTAACTTGGTGATTTGTGATTTTTGTGTATGTATTCCACGTTGAAAGTATAACAGTATTAACTGTTAACTGTCATTAACTGATCTTGTTTAGTTTCCATAAATCTAGCTTATTAGTTACAACAGATTAGCTTTCAGTATTGATGTATATAAAAGGATGTGTCACTGTAAACAATATTCAAGTTTTTCATAATTTAGTTTTCAATAAAAATCATTTTCTTTCTCTTTCTCTTAGCTTCTGATACCTTTCATGGTATCAGAGCTTTTGATCCATGGAGACCGAAAATACCACTGCGCACTTTGCATCAACCATAGCTCCGACTACAACTTCGACTCTTCATACGTTTTCCAATTCAGTATCTTTCAAACTGGATGAAGAAAACTTCCTTCCATGGAAGCAACAAGCTATTGCAACAATCAAAGGCTTCAATTTACAGAGATTTATCAATGGAGAAGTTGATCAATCTGCTGAACAACAAGATCAATTGCTCTTGTCCTGGCTACTGGCTTCAATGTCAGATCTTTTCATACAAGAATGGTAGGATGTCTATCTTCTTTTTAAATATGAAACAAATTGGAAGAATTTTTCACTTCACAAACTCGTGCAAAAGTGAAACAGTTGAAGATTCAGCTTAGGAATACAAAGAAAGATTCCTCAATCTCAAGTTACTTGTTGAAAATCAAGAAAATTGTCGATTCACTGGCAGCAATAGGATCACCAATTTCATCAGAAGAGCATATTGATGCGATTCTTGATGGTCTTGGTGAAGACTATGATTCTTTTATCACATCTTTTACCTCACAAACAGATCCATATACTGCTGGTGAGATTGAAGCTTTGTTGATGGCTCAAGAAGAAAGAATAGAGAAGCACAAGAAGAATGATCTTGGAGGATTACAAGCCAATATGGCTCAAATGAATATAAGAAGAACTCAAAACTATAATCATGGTAGAGGTTTCAATTTCAACAGAGGAAGAGCAACAAATACCAGAGGTCATTTTGGCAGAAATGTACCAAGATCCACTACAAAATTTGGTAAACCACAATGCCAAGTGTGTGGAAAATTTGGTCACATAGCTTTTGAATGTTATAATAGCTTTAATCAAACCTATCCAAGTCCTTTTCAACAGCAAAGCAGATCAGAACGTGGAGAATCATCTGGACCTCGATTTGAAGCAAATGTTGCTGAAACTAATTTCTCAATTCAAGATGATACATTTGATTACTTCACAGCTTTTGATCCTACCTGTTATCCAGATTCAAGTGCAACAAATCACTTCACTCTAGATGAATCCAGTCTGATATCAAAATTAGTTTACAGAGGCCATGACACAGTTCATGTAGGTAATGGAGCAGGTATACAAATTGAACATGTTGGTCACTCTATATTACATTCCTCATCCAATTCATTATCTTTTCCTTTGAACAACTTACTTCATGTTCCTAGTTTATCAAAGAATCTTCTCAGTGTCTCACAATTTGCTCAAGATCATGATGTATTTTTCGAGTTTCATGCTAAAAGTTGCTTTGTTAAATCACGGGCCACCAAGGAGATTCTTCTCCAATGAAAACTTAAAGATGGTCTATATCCTTTCGAAGGAGCAAAAACAATTCAAGCTCCAAAGCATTTTGCTTATCAAGTTCATACAGAAGCCAATAATGACATAAATAAATGACATTCAATGTCCAATCTTGAGCTATGGCATATTAGACTAGGACATACTTCCATTTCTACTGTAAAATCTGTTCTTACTCAATGTAAAATACCATTTCAAAATGTACCAAAAACTATATGTGGTTCTTGTTGTATGGGCAAAATGCACCAATCGCCCTTTTCACGTTCAAGTAATGAATATAACAGTCCTTTGGAACTTGTTTACTCTGATATTTGGGGTCCAACTCCAATAAATAGTATTCATGGCTCAAGATACTATATATGTTTTGTTGATGCTTTTAGCAGATTTACTTGGCTTTACCCAATTCGTGTCAGATCCCAAAAAGCAACCATATTTGCCCAATTCAAAACCATGTCTGAACTCCAACTAAACACAAAACTTAAAGCTTTACAAACTGACAATGCAAAAGAATATTTAGCCCTCAAACCTTTCCTTCATACCCATGGCATTATCCATCGACTTTCATGTCTATATGTCCATCAATAAAATGGCACTCCTGAACGTAAACATAGACATGTTGTAGAAACAGGTCTAACCATGCTAGCTAATTCCTCCTTACCACAAAAGTTTTGGGAAGATGCTTTTATCATAGCCTCATTCATTATTAATATCCTTCCATCACAAAATCTTGGAAATATCTCTCCTTATCAGTTACTTTTTGCAAAACAACCAGATTACAACACTTTAAAAATATTTGGATGTGCTTGTTACCCTTACCTAAGACCATACAATACCCATAAACTTGATTACAGATCTGCATTGTGTACTTTCCTTGGCTAAAGTCCCTATCACAAAGGCTACAAATGCCTTACATCTAGTGGAAAAATAATAATTACTCCTCATGTTATCTTGATGAAAACTAGTTCCCTTTCAAACACATATCAGTCAATCCACCTCCAACAAACTCATCTTCTTCCTCTCCTATAAATATTGTTCCAATAATTCCCATTATTCATCCATTGAGTGATTCACATGTTACAATTGATACTGACGCTATTAATCATAATTCACCTACTGTACAATCTACTTCAAGTTCATCCTGCAGGTCTACTAATAACTCAGCACCTATAGCATCTCCAACTTATGTTGCAGTGCTCTCAGCACCACCACCTTCAACAGCAGCACCTCTGCCTTACCAACATTCTATGGTTACTAGAGCAAAGGCTGGAATTTTCAAGCCACATATTTTTAGAGCATCCTTAGAACCAACCAATGTAGCTCAAGCTCTGACACAACCTCATTGGTTAAATGCTATGAAGGAGGAATATGCAGCTCTCATGAAAAAAAAACCTGGACTCTTATGAATCTTCCTATTAGCAGAAAATCTATTGGATGCAAATGGGTTTTTCGTATTAAATACAACCCATATGGCTCAATCCTCAAATACAAAGCAAGATTAGTTGCAAAGGGATTCCACCAGAGTGAAGGCTTTGATTATGCTAAAACGTTTAGTCCAGTTGTCAAACCAGTGACCATTCGAATTATTCTCACACTTGCTATTTCCAATAGCTGGCATATAAGACAAATTGATGTCAATAATGCATTCCTCAATCGTGAATTACATGAGGAAGTGTTCATGGAACAACCACCAGGTTTCATCTCTAGTAACTTTAATCTTGTTTGTCGATTGGACAAAGCTTTATATGGTCTAAAACAAGCCCCAAGAGCTTGGTTTGAAAAGCTTAGCACCACACTCTACCATCTTGGATTTCATGCTACAAAATGTGATTCCTCTATGTTTGTTTCATTTAAAAACTCTGCGACCACTTATGTACTCATCTATGTTGATGACATACTGATCACTGGATCTTCAACAACTGTTATTTCATCTCTCATTCAATCTCTCAATGTTGTATTTTCTCTTAAAGACCTTGGAGCTCTCCACTATTTTCTGGGCATTGAAGCAAAGTCAATACCTAATGGCTAACTTCATCTGTCACAATCTAAATATATTAGTCATTTGCTCTCTAAAGCAGGTCTTGCTGATTGCAAATCACTGCCAACTCCAATGGTATCCAGCTCAAGACTCTCAATACATGATGGACTTCCCTTTGACAATCCTTCACTGTATCGATCCATTGTAGGAACACTTCAATATGTCACAATATCGCGTCCAGACATCACATTTCCAGTCAACAAAGTATGTCAATTTATGCATACTCCTCTGGACTCTCATTGGAAAGCTGTCAAGCGAATTCTGCGTTATCTTCATGGCACATCTGATATTGGTTTAACCATTAAATCATCTCCTCAACCCCAATTGGTAGCTTATTGTGATTCAGATTGGGGTTTAGATGTTGATGATAGACGCTTAACTTCTAGTTTTTGCGTCTTTCTAGGGGGGAATCTAGTATCCTGGTCATCAAAGAAACAAGCTGTAGTTAGTCGATCAAGCACAGAGGCGGAGTACAGATGCTTAGCAGCTACAGTAGCTGAACTAACTTGGATTCGATCTCTACTATCTGAGTTAAAGATTGTTGCTATCAAAACTCCTCAAATCTTCTGTGGTAATCTAGGTGCAGTTCTCCTCACTGCAAATCCTCTATTCCATTCTCGGACAAAACATTTTGAGCTTGACTTATACTTTGTTCGAGAGAAAATACTTAATGGTTCTATTGTTGTGCACCATATTCCCTCAGTTAATCAAATTGCAGATGGTTTGACAAAGGCTATATCTAGTTCCAAGTTCATTGACTTCAGAGACAAACTCACTCTTCATTCCTCCAAGAATGAGTTTGTGAGGGAATGAAAGTATAACAATATTAACTATTAACTGTCATTAACTGATCTTGTTTAGTTTTCGTAAATCTAGCTTATTGGTTACAACAGATTAGCTTTCAGTATTGATGTATATAAAAGGATGTGTCAGTGTAAACTGTATTCAAGTTTTTCATAATTCAGTTTTCAATACAAATCACTTTCTTTCTCTTTCTCTTAGCCTGTGATACCTTTCACACGTCATTCGTGATTAAATTAGTAAAAGGATTTCGTGACATACACCATCCCGAGTACCATAGTAAGAGTAGAAATAAATGGACACGAAACATTAATTATAAAGGAATGAGTAGATAAATGCAATTTTTTTTCAACTTTAATATAATATAATACACTGAATTTTCAATACTTCAATTGTACTGAATTTTTTTTTTTCTAGCATCACCGTATATTATTTTTATGATTCAGAGTGAATGTGAACACGGAAAACCTCCGGCTGTGAACGACTAATTCTACGAACTTTCCGCCATTGAAAACTCCACATCATTTTAAGAACACAGCTAAGTTTGATTGTGCTGATACGTTGAAAGTTGAAATTGCGACATATTTTCACAATTGGCTATCTCCGAAGACTTTATTTTGTCAATTTGCTAATAATAGAGAGCAACTAACTATTCCACGTTTAAAAGTCAATACAGGGATACATCATGTTACACAGTGAGAGACATATTCTTTAAAATAAAGTTACAGTATCCTACACACTTCCGAATATAAAAAAAAAAAAGGGTGTGTAAACGTACACTTCTATATAAGAGTTTCTTCTCTTCTTAAGTTCTTCAATAACTCTCAGACCCGCTCTCTATAGGAAAGTGAACTTCTCTTCCAAACAGAGACACATTCCGAGGCCCATTTTTCATAGCAATCTTCTGTGCAGCAGTTGCAACATCTTTCTTCACTTCTTTTCAAGTTATTATGGGAACTCAGGCAACAGATGACTTTAACTCTTATCCCAAAAATTCTGTATGTCTCTCTGTCTCTCTTTTATCTTTAGCAATTTTATCTTTGATTATCTGCATCTGGTTTTCATTACTCTGTCTTGGTTTCTGCTGACATGAAATCAAAACCAAAAATATACCTTATTTCAATCTTAAAAAGACTTAATAGTGTTGTTAGTCCAGTGTCAAAAATATCCCAAGATTGCAATGCTTAAAGTAGTGGATTCGATTATGGAGAGTCTCAATTTCTGAGACAAAGAGAATCAAACCCGAAATCAAATTACTAAGCGGAAAAATACTTGGTAGAATCCTATTCTTTGTCCTTTCTGAAACTACTTCGTTGAGGTTTCTATCTCCTGTTCCCTTACCACTTTCTTTGGCCGGGAAATATCGACACTTTCACGAGGTATTTCATTAATGGGTTAATATTTTCTCGTGAGAAAATATTTTTCTCCTGTACACGTAAATCAAAGATAGAGCCTATTCTATATTTTTTCTCTCTTCTCTATTTTCTCTTCTCTACTTTATGTGTGTATGATATTAATATTTTCTCATGTAATATGAACATGAAAAAAGATTAACCCTTCGTTAATAGCGGAAACCCTTTTTTTTGTCTTAGCTGTTAAAGGGTCTTCAAGATACACGTGATAAGGGTTAAATGCAAACTTGACAGCACACACCTTTTCGCTTAATGTTATCTTTTGTTTTTCTAGTTCTAAGCAAAAACCATAGACTAGGTAGAAGACCAGGAGTACCAATTGCATGTGGGTGTGTCCTGGCTCTTAGCTATATTTGACCAAAACTTCATTCTGATTCCAATAGGTTCTTAACAAGTAACAAAATACTAATATGCTTGGTATTTAATTGTGCCTATTATCTTGGTGGCTTCACATGGTTTCATACATATATACTAACATAATATTATTATCTTTGATATTTAATTGTTCCGATTATTTTTAAATGTGTGGCTACACTCTTTGGTCATTAATATATATATTTTTTAATACATATTTGACTAGGAAGAAATTATAGTTACTACATCTTTTTCTTACAATATCTTACTATCAAATCTTAACTGTTGATTTTCATTAATCTAACGGTTATAATTTATTGAAAATTAATAATTAATTACAACCGTTAGATTAACGAAAATTAACGGTTAAGAGTTAATAGTAAGAGACAATAAGAAAAAGAGATAGTAATTATAATCTTGACTAATATGTTAACATTTTTTAAATATATTAATGAATCTAAACCAGAATATATGTATATGTCGTTTCAATGTGTCATCTTATTCACTTTTCTTATCTTCTAAAAATTATTTTAGGGTGTTTCTTAGTCAAATTTCACAGGTCTTCGATGAACGTAATTATTTCAGTACCCATTTTGAAAACGGAAAATTTTCTGCACCGATTAATGAAAACTAGTTTAATAAAATAACTGACAACCACACGAATACGTGAGTCTTAATTACATATATTTGTTTCTATTGAGAGATTTTTAGATATTATTTTAAGGGAAAAATGTTTGTGCAATTACTGCAGATAAGTCATCTGCATTTATTCTCAAAACGACATCGTTTTAATATTGAAATCTTAAAAAATTATAAATATAAAGACTATTATAACCCTGAAATAAATTAAAATTACAAAAACACTATGATTTTTGCCCCAAAACGATGTCGTATTGGACTTACTGCTGATAACTTATCTGCAATAACTGGAGAAAAAGCGAACCCTTATTTTAAATATATAAATTATTATTATTAATTATTTTTAACTATAGCTTTGATATTTTAACTAAGATTAGATGCCTACTGGAGTACTGAATATATCTATTTGCTTTTTTAACGCAAGAAAAAAGTGTTCACGTGGCATAGTTGCCAACAGTACTAGTTGGGATATTTTTCTATTTCTATTATGACCCATCACCTTTTTTTCATCATTCTTGCCTAACTTAGAGCCAATTGAAGGAGAATCTCCTTCTAGGTGCAAGTATATTCATAACCTAAAGCTATTATAATCGTTTCCCAACCACATCAATTTAGCAAAAATATTCAAGAAAATGGATATACTGAATTTTTTTTTTAGTACAGTATATAGTGAATTTGAGCCTAACAAAATTTGCTCTATTATGCCAAGTTCATGATTGCAATAGTCAAAGTCATTCCATCCACAAAGGTCGGGATAAGAATAAAAAGACAAAAGTCATTAGGGTTAGCTTGAGGGGCGTGGAAAATTATATTATAGGATGTATATTCAATTTCTCAATATATCAAAATATAAAAATAATAATAATAAAGACAAGCACGTTAGGAGGCTGCAGTGAACTTATCCTTGATACTGTGCTTTCCAAAAAGTTTGGAACCTCTGCAACCGCGTTCCACACTTTCATTGGGTGCCCCATTCAAAAAGTTTATGCTGTCACGCCTTTCACGCGTAAACACCCCCATTACTTGGGACAAAGACCAAAATGCCTTCTTTCGGCATTTTAATTTTCAAAAATGCCATGTTTTGGCATTTTAATTTTCAAAATGTCATGGGTCACAAACAAAATGTTAAAATATCATATTTGAGGATCCGTTGTTAATTGTAGCGGTTCAATTTGTGGAATTTTTTTTGGTACTTCAAGTCTTATGTGATCCTTTCATTTAAGAGGTGATATTTGGACAAAAGTTATTTTTTATTTCTTCTCTTTCCTCTCTTCTCATTAGTTATATAATTTTGATTGGTCCGAACTATTGAATAAATGTTGATCCGAGACCATTGAAATTTTTCTCTTAATTTGTCATGTTTTGCCAGGACATAAGACATGAGAAAATGTCTAAGACCTGATGCTTCTAATAGTCAGGACTCATCCGCAAGAAGCATAACAAACATATAGTGTTTTTTTAGGCTCTTTGAACAATTGGGGTTTTTTGAAATTTTAATTTATCAATTTGGTATTTGGTTCAAGGTATTTACCAATGAGGGTCATCGAGTGACGCGAGGGGACCTAGCGTCAATGAGTGCTGCTACCATCCCCCGCGTCAATGAATGCTGCTACCAATGAGGGTCATCGAGTGACGCGAGGGATGTTAACGGCACTCGGTGACACTAGATCCCCTCGCGCTCGATGACCACCATTGATAAATACCTCGTGAATCAAATACCAGATTTAAAAATTAAATGGGTAAAAATCCCAAATGGGTTAAGGAGTCGTTTTTTTATGCTCCTATGTTGCCCAGATAAGAATCCGTTAGGGGGTGTTTGGTAGATGGTTTCATATGAGATTGATGGGTATGTCAAGGTGGGAATTGCATGAAGCCATGTTTGGTAGAAGAGTATGAAAAATTTGTCTAGGCAAGTGATTTCCCCATGAAATTTGTGGTGTGTCCAAATTGTGTTGAAAAACCTTGTTTCAAAATACCACCTTTGAGGTGGTTTTTGCATTTGGATGGGTAAGTCAACAAGTTAGTGCCTTCTTTGTTATTGAAATACCCCCAACCATTTCAAAAGTGATGATCGTAGAGGTTTATATATAAGGGTTATTTTGTAATTTTGTCATATTTTCCCATCAAAATTTTATCTCAACCAAACATGTTCTCAATATTTTTAACTCAATTTTTCCAGTAAAATTTCGTTCAACCAAACAATTTTTTTTTTTAATTTTCCTACCTAACTCACTTTCCAACCATTTCCCTATCAATTATATTTCCTTAATATTCAAAAAAAATTTCTTTAACCAAACGCCCCCTTACAGAAATAAGGGTTCCAAATAATATATGGCAAAGGACCGACAATGGGTCATCTAATGTGATATTTTGTTGACATTTAGACAATTAAAATACCAAAATGTTTCTTAAAAAAAAAAAAACCAAAATATGGCATTTTGGTTCTTGTCCCCCATTACTTTAGAGTTGGACTGGGTGCCCCATCATTCATAAGAAGATTCCAAACTAAGACTTTTCTGTGTTTCACTTTTTTCTTGATCCCCCACGAAAAATTTACTCTCTTTTTTTTGGCGTACTCATTTTATTTGTCGTTGTTGATGAAACAGACTGTAGAAGAAATAGAAAGACAGAAGGCAATTGATGCCTGGCTTCCAATTACTTCTTCAAGGAATGCAAAATGGTGGTACTCAGCTTTCCACAATGTCACTGCCATGGTTGGAGCTGGTGTTCTCAGTCTCCCTTATGCCATGTCTGAGCTTGGATGGTATATATATCTTTTAAACCCAACGTCCATTTTACCTTTTCCTTGTTAAAGATATTCATGTATAAAAGAAAAAAGAAGCTTACTGCATATATTCTGAATTTTATAAAACTTTTAGTACATTAATTGAGTGAGTTGGATACAGTACTAGAAATATTTCTAAGTAACAATGCTTCTTGGGGTTCATTTTTGTTTACTATGTGTTTGTTGATTTGAGAATCACAATGCCTTCTTCAGGGGTCCTGGTGTGACTGTACTAGTCCTTTCATGGATCATCACCTTATACACCCTATGGCAAATGGTTGAGATGCATGAAATGGTTCCGGGGAAACGTTTTGATAGATACCATGAACTGGGTCAGTATGCTTTTGGTGAAAAGCTTGGTCTTTATATTGTGGTGCCTCAACAACTTGTGGTTGAAATTGGGGTGAACATTGTATATATGGTCACTGGGGGAAAATCATTGCAGAAGTTCCATGACACCGTGTGTTCCAGCTGCAAAAAGATCAAATTGACCTTTTTCATTATGATTTTTGCCTCTGTTCACTTTGTACTGTCTCACCTACCCAACTTCAACTCCATTTCTGGTGTATCTTTGGCAGCAGCAGTCATGTCTTTGAGGTACAAATCATAATTTTAATTTTAATCTATAACATTCTTTTATTATCTTTTTCAATATTCAACCAGTTTAGTGTCTTCTGGTTGAATGAAAATAAACAAGGAAACATAACCTCAACATGTTAACTTAGATTCTGATGTTTACATTGTCCAACAGTTACTCTACAATTGCCTGGGCAGCTTCTGCTCATAAGGGTGTTCAAGAAGATGTGCATTATAGTTACAAAGCTAAGAGTACAGCAGGAAAAGTCTTTAACTTCTTTAGTGCCCTTGGAGATGTGGCTTTTGCGTATGCTGGACACAATGTTGTGCTAGAAATCCAAGCAACAATTCCATCTACACCAGAAAAGCCATCCAAGGGTCCTATGTGGAGAGGAGTAGTTATTGCCTATATAGTTGTGGCTTTGTGTTACTTCCCAGTTGCTCTTATTGGTTACTGGATCTTTGGCAATGAAGTTAAAGACAACATCCTCATCTCTTTAGAGAATCCAAAATGGCTTATTGCAATGGCTAACATGTTTGTTGTCATCCATGTTATTGGAAGTTATCAGGTGGAATTCAATTTCTCTGATTCTTTGTACTTATTCAAAACAACCTTTCTTTCAGGTTCAAAAGCAATGCCCCCAAGACTAATTAACTCATTTTTGTTGATGTAGATTTATGCAATGCCAGTGTTTGACATGATTGAAACTGTGATGGTGAAGAAGTTGAATTTCCAACCTACCAGAACACTTCGTTTTATTGTACGTAATTTGTATGTGGGTAAGTGAACTCTTCCTAATGGAAACAAATGTCTCTGTTTTTTGACAAGTTCATTGCATTTTTATAGCTCTGTGCATTAAAATATATCATTCTCTTTGTTTTCAGCATTCACAATGTTCCTTGGTATTACCTTCCCATTTTTCGGTGGCCTCCTAGGATTTTTTGGAGGATTTGCTTTTGCTCCAACAACATACTTCGTAAGCCAACACCATTAGTAAATTTTAATCCAATAAGAATCCTTAGGATAAAACCTTTTCTCTTAACTTTTCATATTCTTACTTAAATTTTCAGCTCCCCTGTGTCATGTGGCTTGCAATCTACAAACCAAAGAGATTCAGCTTCTCTTGGTGGAGTAACTGGGTATGTTTAATTTTGGTTTTTGTTTCAAATATTCTCCCCATTAATAGGTTTCATTTTAAGCCAGGTTTAATATTTTGCTCCATTGATTACAGATCTGCATTGTGTTTGGCCTATTATTAATGATTTTATCACCTATTGGAGGATTGAGGACAATCATAATTGAGGCCAAGACTTACAAGTTCTACTCTTAAACACATTCACATGCAAATACGAGAAATGAGTGATAGCTCAATACAGTTAATTGGGTTAGCTTCAAATCTGAAATATATTGGTGGAGGAGCATCCACACTGTGCCTGTTAGTGGAAAAGAAAATTATGACACAAATCAAATCAAAGGAAAATTTCTAGACATCTTTTGTCATATTTCACATTTTGAATGTATATTGCTTTTGTCTTTTGCTTTTGTGATGTTTAGTGTAATACTTATTTGGTTTCTATCAGTTCACATAAGAACACCTCTAGTTCAATATGTGCCTTAACTTCTATCTCTCTATTTTATTTTTCTTTTATAAGATATGTCATCCACATCCTCACCTTTTTCTATTCTTTCATATTCTTATCTAACTTTCATGTGATTCTAATTTGGGGATTAAGTAAACTAGGAATAATAAACACATGATGACCCCAGTAGAAATGGTCTCTGTTGTCTGTCTACACTTTCCATTCTTTCTAATCCATCATCTAGATGAGTCGCTTGCTTGCGTAGTTTCCCTTCATCACCATATCCTTTCCCAACACACAAGCAACTTTCCAAATGTAGGATCTAACAAATATTAACACATGTTGAGATACACTACCTAAAAAGCTAGCTCAAGGGATGAGAGTGTCCAAAGTCTTATAAAGGCCACATTAGTTGCTCATACAACCTACAATCAATGTGGGACTATATATCTCAACACGCCCCCTGATGCAAGAGCCCTTTGGGCCAGAAGCGTGGATTATGCACAGGCCCAACGGTGAGGCTCTGATACCATGTAAAGAAACTTTGAGATACACCACCCAAAAAGCTAGCTCAAGGGGTAAGAGTGTCCAAAGCCTTATAAACTCCACATTAGTTGCTCAAACAACTAATGTGAGACTATATATCTCAACACATGCAATAATGTTGATTCCACATTCAATTTCTGAATCATTTCTCATTCTTCAATGCAATCATTTAAATTAATCACAACCGAACATTTTTTTTTTCAATACTGTTATAGCTAGCTAGCTGCAACCCACATTAAATATTTCTTTTTCTAATTCTTTACACATTTTTTACTATGCACCAAAATATATGGCATGTTTTTGTGAAAAATGTCTCCATTTGTATTTTATTTTATTTGAAATGCAAATATATTTCTTTCCGATATTTAGTAAAAACATTATGTTCAATTTCTTATTTTTCTTGGACTTCAATAATTGCTTGGAATTAATTTTATTTTCTGCATAAATATGACGTGAGGCGATTTGTATTCAAAATATTAAGGTATTATTTATTGCATTTTTTTTATTAAAAGAGAATTATAAGCAAATAGATGAATAAAATACGGTATGAATAACCATATATGATGGGTCAGGAGGAGCTGGTGGGATCTGCATTTGATACATTAGTAATTAGGGATTCAAACGTTTATGAAAATTACAGCAATGATTACGTATAGCAAGTTAATTAAAGGCAAAAAATAATGACATTTATAGGATTTGTAATTAATGTACTAGTAAATAGTGAGCATGCATTATTAATGGTTCCCGCGCCTAGAAGATGAGAACAGTGTTAAATGTTATGGTTAAGCATAGCAATGAATCTTATCAGAAACGTGTTTATCTTTCATATATTGATAAGTTTTTGCTTTCGGAAATAACAAAACATTTTTTTTTTTTTTATGGAATGTTGTTAAGATCGAAATCTTATTTAAAATTGAAAGGGATAAAAAAATCGTAAAACGTAACATCGACACGTATCATAATATCGTAATTATTCATATAACTATTAAATTGAATTAAAAACTTTAAATTATAAATTTTACAATTAATTTTTATTAATTGTATAATAAAATTAATTTGCTAATTTAAATAAAAGAAAAATAAGAAAGTGGCTTAAGGTAAAATTTATAAATTTAAGTAAAAAAGTGCATGGATATAAAAAAAAAAATGCAAAGATAAGATTAAAACAGGGATAAAGGGTAAAGCTTCCAACTTCCAAGAAAGTAAGATTAAAATGGAGATAAGATTACTCTTCTTCTCTCTTTGAAAAAAAATCGTATTCCTCCTCTTGCCAAACGCGTGCAGAGTAAGCCACGACGGGACCAGGATGAGATTTCAAAAAATGAACAAGTCTTTCTCCTCTTGCTCGGTGGCAAGGGTGGACCTCTATTGACGACGAACAGGGATTTCTGCAAGCACCAACAGCGGCTTGCTTCGAAGGTCCGACGAGGAAAATGGGTTCGAAGCACCTACTAAACCAGCCTCCTTTCATGAACTCGATGGGGTTCGAAGGAGAAAGGATGTAATCCCGAAGAGCAACTCAATCAAAGGTAAAGGGGTTTCTATTGCTGCGTTTGAGTGAAATGGGTCAAAGGCCAAGTGGGTTTGGGTTCTCTGTAATCGGTGGGTGTGTACTGTGTTTTTTTTCTCTCACTCTTTTTCCTGTCAATCTGGGTTTCTTCCCTTGAATCGCCGGAACCGTTAAATCGTTCGATCTTACCGATTCTACGTGTTTGCCCGTCGATCCCAACAGACCTGAGAAAAAAGCGATCCTACATGCGATTCAGCTCGTTCGAAGGACAAAAATCGTAGGATCGTGCGATCCTACGAAACTTCCACGCGATTTTGACAACCTCAACATGATTCTTTGATGTATAAACTTAACCGACCTGACATATAAGGTTTCATCCTAGTTTAAGATTATTTTGTATTTCATGTATGTGATAAATGAAAAAAAAAAACAAATCAAATAAAAAAAATATCATTCATTTATTCACATACTTTTAGTTATTTAAAGGTAGTTTTCAACTAGTGCCCCTAATATTGATTAACAAAATATATATAATATTAAATAAAAATAATGCATTTATTACATTAAGTATAAAAAAATTCAAGACATGTTTTTCGAAGTAATTATAAACAAAGGGAAATATCCTCTTGTTGGAGGAAAAAATTTTCTCCGTCACCTATCAAAATATTGTGTTATTTTTCTCTCTCTCTCTCTTCTTGGTGGATTTCACGATTTGTTTGTGTTTTTTTTTCTCTCTCTTTTGGTGGATTTCACGATTTGATGGGTTAATTGGAAATAATTTTTTCTCTGGCATACTCATATTGCCATATAAGTATTTAATAAAATATATTAAATGTTTCGTACATAATACCTTTAGCTGATGTTTGGTTGAAGATTTCTCAAAATTTATCTATGCAAATCAAATTGACAAAGTAAGAAAACAATGTTTGGTAGATAGTTTTATGAAATTTTCCTATGTGTTGTATTTGCGTAGCATTCCTTATTTGTTTGTAGAAAGCAAGCAAAAGTTACTATTTGGAAAGACAATTTGCATGTGGTATTTTACATTTAGCTGGTTAAATGACAAAAGAGCAACTTACTAGCAGACCTAAATACCCTCATCTAAAGCACCAAGGTTTCACTTTCTTTATGGGGTTATATTTGTAATTTTATACCATTTATCCTTCAATATTTTATTCTCAACCAGACAAGATTTCAAAAGCTTTAATCAATTTGCCTGGTAATATTTGGTCCAACAAAACAATTTTTTTTTTAACTTTCCTATCTAATTCACTTTCCCTGTAGATCCCTAGTAATTACATTTTTCCGGTGAACTAAAATTTTCACTTGAACCAAACAGAAGGCACTCCTTAACAAAACCCTTTAATTTTATAAATTTTGGCATATAAAGTCAAAATTATAGATATTTCTTGTCCAGTAATTCTTGGTTAGTTTTTCACATTCCTAGTACACTAATTTTAATCTTACCAAGCACATACTGAATTTCTCACTCTATCATGAAAAATGCAGAGCATATAGCATCAATTATCTACCTATTAAAAATAGCATAAGTCTTTGGGCAATGTTAAAAACATTCATGCTCAATACCCCCAAGAAAATTAATCTCATCTAAATGGATGGCAACATACTTGGAAAAAAAGAAAGAAGAAGAAGAAGCATTGACTCCCTTGTTAAGCTGTGTAGACATTACAAAGCTAGAGAACAATAAGCCATCTAATTGGTTGATCAGACAGAGCAATAACTTTCTCTATGCTGCGGCATTGGAATTACAGTCTTCGCTCTGAGCAAAGTGTTCAAAGGGATCTGATTCCGTAAAACGACAGCAGTTCAAGATACATGTACAGCTGCACAAGACATTATAATTTTACAATGTTCATTTAATTCAATATCAAGGCAAATTGGGACACCTACAAGATGGTACATATCGGAGAATAGAATCAACAATAGTACAAGTCGGTAACCTTTTATTTGTATGAAGATAAATATTGATAACAAGTTTTTTTTTATATCTTTTATTATTAGGTAAGATTTTATACTAAATTTATTAAATAAATTTATCATGCTAATATTTAAAAAATTATAAATTTATTTAATAAATTAAGTATAAAAATCTTCATGTATATATTTAACAAAATTAGCAAATGAAGATAGGCAGAGCTAGTTGAACCTTCCGGCATTTTGACCAGTGTAGTCCCTATTCAATAATTTATTATCATATTGACTTTGATTATAAACTATTTCAAAAATTTAATCTCTCCAGAAAACATAACACCAATCTGTCCATGTTTGACCGTTTACCATCAAGCCTACCCGGGTAGCCCTCTCCCTACCCGGGTATTTTTTTAAATTTTTTCTCTACCCGAATAGTCAAGGTCAATTTGATAATTAATTATTAAATAAAGGCTACAATATTCAAAAAGCCTGAAACTTCCGCATATATTAATCTTGATTGAGCTCTATTCTCAACTATTTCTGTTTAATAGGCAATAACTTTAAATTATTTTTTCGTTTACTAAAAAAATAAAATTTTATATTTAAAAAATTCAAAAAAAAAATATTAATAACATTCTTGCATATCGAATAGCATGTAACTATGTAAAAGACAGTAACAGTCCGTCCTTAGGGCTGCATGACATTTCCATAATTTTGAAGGCGAACTAATAAATATCTCTTCTATAGTTTCAACTAAAAGAATATACATCTTATTAGTGGTGGTAGTGAGAAAATCTGTATTACTTGTTTGGGAGATATCGGTGAAGACACAGAATTGTATTTAATCACCGAAAAACAGAATGCAATCTGCAATGTACAAAACAATTGCAAAAAATTAAACCTGACCCAGTATTAGATATTACGTTCTTAAAGTAATTTTTCCCTCTCAACGATGCTTAAGGTCCGTGAACAAATGTCTTTTAAGATAAAATAATTTTATATTTGTTTTGACGGTTGGATAACCAGAAGAAACAACAACGACAAACACAATGAATGTTGATCAATCTCAGACCAAGTCAATATATGAGGGTTAATGTTGGCAGAATTTTGATAAGAAATCAAAAAACTTAGTTATTAGAATTCACTAACCACTCATATATGTATAAGAGATGAATAGTCACACAAAAAGAGGCACTACTTTTTGGAATCAAAGAGATACAACAGTTGAAAATCAATAGATGCGACTATTCATAAACGAAGAGATGCAACTATTTGCAAATGAAAATACATAACTTTTCGAAAACAAAAAGACGTGAATCTTCCAACTTCTTATTCATAAACCATTTATATAACAAATCTTAAATTATATCCATACTTTTAAATTTAAGTAAAATTTAAAAAATATTAACATGAATTCAATACAACTTATTATTTTTCTATTTCAGCAAAAACTCATATACCATTTCATTATTGCGATTTTCATTCGTGGTTCGTGTAGAATTAGTATTCTTTTATTTATTTTTATTTATCCTTATTTGCAAGGATTCAATCAGAATAAATCTGAAATTATCATTATTTATGATTCTGGTCAAATAATTTATATATATAAATTACATAAAGTACATTAAAGTGTTCAGAAATATGTACTAAAAAAAAGTGTTCAGAAATAATTTGAATATAATAGAGAACATTTTTCTATGCAATTATCTAAAAAAATCTAATTGAAATTTTTTTAAAAATGAATATTAAAAAAAAAATTACATAATTAATTTAGATAAAACTTTGAGAATATAGATACGTTAAAAAGTATTCAAATTACAAAAAAAAAAATATAAAAATTTAAGGAAAATTTAAGTATATAATTAAAACAAAATTTTTAAAAAAAAGGTATATTTTGATTGAAAAAAAAACTAAAATATTAAAAAAATGTATTTAGTTACATCCGAACACAGACTAAACAACAAATTAACAAGATATTAATTCTTAACGATGTTGACATTAAAATTTTTTACACGTGGTCCAAAATTTCTCCGTCCAGCTGGAAAATGCTCATAGAACTTTTAAATCAGTTCAAGAATTTCTATAAACACACATATAATTTTGTAGGTTAATAATTACATAGATACTTAGGTAGGTAAGAAATTTGCAAGTTATTAAAGATATGAGTTTGATGTTTGTCATTTTAAATGATATAAGTTATGTCATTTTAAGAGAGAGATAGACCCAAGTAATGAAAATCATGGAGAAGAGAGTGAGTATTTTTTAATTTAAATTCTAAATAAAAAAATTATTTTGTATCTATCTCTCTCTTAAAATGAAAAATACTTTTCCCTAAAGATATTGATATTCAAAATATTAAGCAATTAGAATTGGTCTAATTGTGAGGGATTGGGTTGGGTTGGTTGCATGAGGTTATAGGTTGAAATTTCTATGCTCCCATTGTATATTAAAAAAAAAATTATTCAAGATTTTTTGGAAAAATTATATATACAACCAATTTTTTGTTTATAATCATATCTTAATTATTTTTTCCATCGATAAACAGTTATTATTTTTGCAAATTAAATTCATTAATTCATAATAAATACCAATTAATGATTAAAATATAATTATAAAAAGTTATAAATAAAAATAAAGTATAAGTATGACATTTCTCTCTCAGTGACCCATAATTACTTCATTTCCAGCCTGAAATTGCACGGAAAAGGTTTTAAATTAGTTTATGAATTTCTATAAAACGGATACTCACGTGAAACAAATGCCGGCTTGAATTGTGCTCTGTTTCTGTCGTACTGGGACGGACTTTCTTTGTTTTCTCAAGAAACACTATACATTCTCTTATTTCATAGACCAAAATTTCATACCCTTCGCATTTGAAGACCATGGGAACTGAGTCTCCTACAAATCAAAGCCATGTTGCTCCAGAGGACGAAAGTATTGCTTACTCAACAGCTGAGGTAAAACAGGTAAAACATAAATAAATAAAACATGTTATGTTTAATATTTCTGATCAAAAGGGTGATTTCGAAAAATAGGTTTTGGGATTTTGGTTGCTGAATTTTGCTTTTAAGAGATGTATATATGTCATTTTTATTTTATTTTTCATGAATAACAGATAGACAAAAGAACAGCAGAGGAGAAAGCAATTGATGATTGGCTTCCTATCACTTCTTCAAGGAACGCAAAATGGTATTACGCGGCTTTCCACAATGTCACTGCCATGGTTGGAGCTGGTGTCTTGAGCCTTCCATCTGCCATGTCAAATCTTGGATGGTAGTACCATATACTAATTGTAGATATCAGTTTTTGTTTTTTCATTATTCAAATCTTTTATTCTATGTTTATGTAGTACATGGAACAAGCATGGTTCTTACAACAAAACCATGATGATATATTAATATTATATAACTAATTTAATCAGTGGAGTGAGGGAGGGACTAGGAGGGTGTTCACCCTCTTCAATTTTATATAAACCTTTAGAAGGTAGCGTTATCTTTAATTTTGTGGTCATATATTTAATGCTTGCCCCCTTTAAAAATTTATAGAAACCTTTAGTTGTAATTTGTAAGCATCATCTTTTTTTTTTGTCGTATAAATAAAGGGTGTAATGTTTGTCATTTTAAATTATATAAGTTATGTCATTTTAGGAGAGAGATAGACACAAAAAATGTTGAGATATATAGTCCCACATTGGTTATATGTGCAACTAATGTGGAGTTTATAAGAGCTTGGGCACTCCCACCCTTTGAGCTAGCTTTTGGGGTGGTATATCCCAAGGTTCTTTGCATGATATCAGAGCCTCGTGTCCCGGGTTCAATCCTCGTCGTCCCCACTTTCTTTCAAGTCTGTTCGCACAGGTAGGTGGGCTTGTGCATTGTCCACTCTTCGAGCCCAGCGAGCTCTCGTGTGAGGGGGTGTGTTGAGATATATAGTCCTACATTGGTGGTTGTATGTGCAACTCATGTTGAGTTTATAAGGCCTTGGGCACTCCCAACCTTTGAGCTAGCTTTTGGGGTGGTGACCTTAAGATTCTTAACAAAAAACGAAAATCATGAGGGAAAAAATAGGTGATTTTTTTTTAATTTAAATTTTAAATAAAAAATATTATTAAATGACATAACTTTATATCATTTAAGATGACAAACAATTTTTCCATAAATAATTATAATTTTAAAAGAAAAATTTACATTACAATTTCGTTTCCCTTCAAAAAATTTTTTTTTGACTCCGATCATTGTTCATTGGGACTTAAAATTTGTTTATGTTCTGTATTAATCTCCAATTGTAGGGGTCCTGGTGTGGTTATTCTTGTACTATCATGGATAATCACTCTGTACACACTGTGGCAAATGGTTCAGATGCATGAAATGGTCCCTGGGAAACGGTTTGACAGATACCATGAGTTGGGGCAGCATGCCTTTGGTGATAAGCTAGGACTCTGGATTGTGGTACCACAGCAATTGATATGTGAAGTTGGGGTGGATATAGTTTATATGGTCACCGGAGGAAAATCACTGCAGAAAATTCATGACCTGGTATGCAATGATAAACATTGCAAACCAATGAAGACTAGTTATTTTATCATGATATTTGCCTCTGTTCACTTTGTTCTTGCTCACCTTCCCAACTTCAATGCCATTGCCGGTGTCTCCTTGGCTGCAGCAGTCATGTCTTTGAGGTAAGCATCTTCTTTATAATTTCTCTTTTTACTAGATTTGATCTATGCAAAGGGTAGTGAATTCGATTTCTGAGAGTTCCAATATTACTGGGTGAAGTGGAGAGAGACTCAAACCCAATATTGGATTAGTCTACACATTAGGACTTTGCATAATAAATTTAGTTTCACTATACATCTTTTTAAAAAAAGAAACCGTAAATAATTAATTCAACTCAAGAGCTTAAGCCTGTTTGGTGAGGTTATATTGGTTTTGTATCTCTCTATTAGAAACATTGAAAGACTTAATAGAAGGGATGTCTCTAATTCTCTATCCCACTTGATTTTTATCTTGGTTTGAATTCAACTTCATTTAAACATGTTTGGGATTTGAATCCTGTGCAGTTACTCAACCATTGCATGGACAGCTTCAGTTCACAAGGGAGTTCAAGAAAATGTGCAGTATGGCTACAGAGCCACTACTACACCAGGAACAGTTTTCGGTTTTCTGAGTGCTTTAGGTGATGTTGCTTTCGCCTATGCAGGACATAATGTGGTGTTGGAGATTCAAGCAACAATCCCTTCAACCTCAGAGAAGCCATCAAAGGGTCCAATGTGGAAGGGAGTGCTAATAGCCTATATAGTTGTAGCCATATGCTACTTCCCTGTTGCTCTTATTGGGTATTGGATGTTTGGTAATGATGTTGCAGATAATATCCTCATCTCTCTAAACAAACCAACTTGGCTCATAGTAGCAGCTAACATGTTTGTTGTCATCCATGTTATAGGAAGCTACCAGGTGTGTAAAAATCATTTCCCCTTGCATAATTCATCACTACAATCATGTAATAATAGCTAAGATTTTTATTTATTTGTTTATAATTTTCTCATCCTTTGGTGGTGTCTACATAGCTATATGCAATGCCAGTTTTTGACATGATTGAGACCGTAATGGTTAAAAAATGGCGCTTCAAACCAACCCGAGTGCTAAGATTTGTTGTTCGCACTGTTTATGTTGGTGAGTAAAAAAAATTCCCCTATTTGAATTAAGTGCCTTATGAATTCCACAATTATTTGCCCCTCTTTATAATAAATATTTTGATTCAGCTTTCACAATGTTTATGGGCATTACATTCCCCTTCTTTGGTGCCCTCCTTGGATTTTTTGGAGGGTTGGCATTTGCTCCAACAACATATTTTGTAAGCCACTGAAATTCCTTTTTGCATATAATTGTCATTTAGGGACAGGATTCGTTGAGATTTGTAATTTGACATCAAATCTTAATCGTTGATTTCTGTCAATCTAACGGTTATAATTTATTGAAAATTAATAATTAATTAATGAGTGTGACTCAATAAATTATAATCGTTAGATTCATGGAAATCAACGGTTAAGATTTGATATCAAACTAAAATACCAATATCAAAAAATCTTGTCCTGTCATTTATGATGTATATCACTCACTGACTATATTTTTTGACATAATATAATTGTTTAGCTCCCCTGCATTATGTGGCTCACTATATACAAACCTAGGAAGTTCAGCATATCATGGATCACCAACTGGGTATGTTCAACTGGGTCATGCTTCTTGCTATATTTTATTCGATAGCTTTTGAGATTGAAACTTAGTTTACCACTTTACCTAATAGGCTTCTCTGTTTTCAGATCTGCATTATACTTGGAGTCCTGCTGATGGTTCTGTCACCAATCGGTGGATTAAGGCAAATCATACTCAATGCCAAGACCTACGGGTTTTACACTTGAACTCCTGGTGCCTGAAGTCATCATGAACTTTGATTTTATATATATAAAGCACACATGAATGATAACGTGACTCTTTACCGTGCCATGTCCAGCTTTACTTTACCACAAGTGAAACATTGTTACATATTTGATTACGGATCATATTGTTGCCTTTCAAAGTAGACTTTTCAACTCAAGACAACTTAGACAAGTGAATCAGTATTGACTGAAATAAGCAGAGTTAATCCGTGATTTTTTCAAATGGCCTGTTAGCAGCTTACGCCCGAACTACTACTTAATATATTTAATAAAATATAATAGGTTCAGGTTTTAGAAGAAAGTTCGTTTAGAAATTAGGTGATAGGTCTTTTTTACAAGACCCGACCTACCTATAAGCCTACGGGCAGCTTGTATTTTATTATTTAATTTAATTAAAATAATTATTTAAATAATTTTAATTAATAAAAAAATTATATATTTTCTAATTTTTAATAAATATTAAAGGCTTCATATGCTTAAAAAGACTTATAAGCATAGGTTAAGCCTTTTGTTTTTAACATATAAGTTAAGTTTATAATTCACCCTAGGTTAATACGTCTAATTTATTTAGAATAAAACTTAGTATGATCTAGCCTATTTACATTTGTAGTCATAATTATTATCCTATATTTTTTAGAAAGATTCATGTTGATATGTTTGTTTTATTTTAAAAAAAAAATGCTTCTGATGTAGCTTATTTTAATAATTTTTTATTTTTAAATTGTTAGAAAAATAATAATGGAGGAGGATATTCTTACTATCAAAAAAATTCACTACATATCTAATTAATTACCATTTGATCAGCATTTTCTCTCTCTTAATAAACTTTTCAGCATTCTCTCTTATCTAATACTGATTAGATAGGTAACTAGTACAGTACATGTGCGATGCATAGAGGAAAAAGATCAAAAAATTTGTCGGCATCCGTCATTGGTTAATCGCTAAAAGAAAGAACCGTGTCAGTATTTTATGCAAATAAAAAATAGTTATGTACTCTATAATTAATTATTTTCATATACACCAATGCATACAGCATCAAAAGTGATGAGAATATGAGATGCAGATTACCAAAGAGAAATCATCGAAAATTGAGGAAAAGTTCTTGCGCTCAATACTATCCAGAACAATTATTACAGTCATGGATGAACTTAATCAATAATAAGATATCTTCATATACAGCAATCCATGTAACAGCAACAGTGATGAGATGCATATTGTCTTACCAAATAGAAATGATCAAAAAATGAGTCGAAGTTCTTGTGCTATTATCCAGCACATTGAACAGCACCCTACAAAGGCAAAAGAAAAAAATATGAAAAAAAATATGTTGTAAAAAAATAACAACTGTGAATAGAGTAGAAAATAAACCTTCTCCTCTATGTTAGTCTTCAATACTTTTCATTGATTCAACAATATTTTTTTCATTTAATATGTAATTTTAAATTAAATTTTAATTTATTATATATATTTTTTACTGTAGAAATATTAAATACTGAACTATTTTCCTACCTATCAAGTTCAAATTTAAATTTAAAAAATTTGAGTTTTAAATATTAAATATTTTCCCATCCAATAGACATAATAATAAACATTTTTAATAGGCTTATCAATTTTTCATGCAGAAAGTAGTGAAAAACATTAAAATAGTCTGTAAAATACTTAATTGCAAACATCTTTTTTTTTTTCAATGCAGGAGTTAGATGGTCACTCATCACTGAATGGTCATTCATTTTTACAGTGATAATTAATTTATTTTATACCGAATGATAAATGTCATTTTTTATTTAAATTAAAAATTTGAACTCTATTATATTGATTTTACTTATATTTTGCAAAATTAATTTTTTTATCTTTTAATTTATAATTTTTATATTGGTTATACACATATATTTAAAACATTTATGTTAAATATTTTTTTAGAAAAATACTTATACGACTTTTTTTATTCTCTTTCAGAATCATTTATTTTTATAGTTATTAAATTTTTATAATTCATTTTTTACAGAATTATAGATGTCATTTTTTTATTTAAATAAATTTTTTTTATTATTTTGTATTTTTTTTTAGTATCCAATGATTTTGTATTAATTATACATATATTTTGAAAAATTATTTTTTATTTTTAAATTTATAATTTTTATATTGATTATACATATATATTTAAAACGGTCATGTTAAAAAAAATACTTGTATGAATTTTCTTTTTCTTTTTGTATTATTTTTTTAAGTTAAATTTTTAATATATTTTCTTTTAAAGTATATTTAAGTCATTCTTTTTTGTAGTTAAATTTCAAATTTAAATTACTCTTTATCAACTTTTCATATTTTTTAATAATTTTAAATATATTTTCATTTAATTTATAATTTTATATTACATTTAATTTATAATTTTATATTACATTTAAATTTATATATATATATATATATATATATATATTTATTTATTTTTTCTGCTGCAGAAGCATTAAATGCTAAAACACAATACTCTCCCACTGCAGAAACATTCAATTCCTTATAAAATTTTTCAATACAATTCACAATCTTATCAAGCTAAAAAGTAATACATTACCCAAGTTTAGAGCTGTCTCTTCGAGCACTGCGACTATGGAGGTAAATATAGCACTATATTTCAAGCGATTATATATTTGGTGCTCATAAATATTATTGTTGTGTGTATGTGTTATAAAGAATATGTATGTCTCTAAGTCATTGTAAAGCGCACTTTCTTACAAATACTTTTTAGGGTTTAAAAAGTCAAAAATTAAAATTTCAAATGATACAAAAGGTCATCATTAATAGCAATAAAATACCAGACTTTTTTGGCTATCTTCATTTTTTAATGCATTTAATTACTGAAATGACACGAAGTAATGACCTACATTAATGTTTTTCAAATAAAATTCAACTTGTTCGTTTAGTTTAGGTTTGTTAAAAAAAACAAAAAATTGAAATTACAACATTTTTTACTATCATCGTTTTTTAATCATCTCGGTTTTTTAATGTATTTACATCAATGGCATGACTAATGACCTTTTTTGCCTTTTCAAATTTCATTCAATATGTTTGTTTATTTTTTTAAAAAAATCATAATTTAAAACTACAAAGGAAACATAAAGACATCATCAATATAATTAAGATTACACACATTTTTTACTTACATGTTTTCTAAACATCTGTTGGTTTTCTTGGGGTCTTTTGGTATTTTGATAGTTATGAAAAAAAACATTCAATGTTTTTTAAAATGAGGGTTAACAATTCCAATGTAAAAAATAATGGTAATTTAATACAGTTGTCTCCCACTAAAAGATGTTAAATTATTTTCCCACCTATATCAACTTGAAATTTCAAATTTTAAAAAAGAAGTAGAATATTAATGCACTTGTTTGCAACTAATTCCCATGTGAAAAATAATGGTAATTTAATACAACTGTCTCCCTCTAAAAGATGTTAAACTATTTTTCCACCTGTATCAACTTCAAATTTCAAATTTTAAAAAAGAAGTGGGATATTAATGCATCTGCCTGCCACTAATTAATACCAGTGTTTTAAAACCCCACCCCACCCCCCGGGTTGACCCGGGTCAACCCTGACCCCTCAGAGGGTTGGGGTCACAAGTTGGACCCTATATGCATATCAACCCTCTGACCCTCAAAACCCGGCCGGATTTCAGTGACTCCCGAGTCAGAGGGGTCAAAGGGGGTCACTGCGTGTTTTTTTTTAGAAAACAAATTTCACGAAACAAAATTTTTTTATTAAAAAAATAAAACAAAAATGCTTGCAAACCTAAATCTAATCATTCTCTTCTCTCCTAGCGACCTAGACGTCTTCAATCTTCACCATGCTGCCGAGAATCTTCTAGAAAAGGTAAGAATTTTATCCAGTCAAAAGAAAACCTTACAGTCGTCGATGGAAAACAAAAATTTATTCTTACTTCCTTTGAATTTTCCTTTATCAGGGATCTTCTCAAACAAGACAGAACCGGGTCAACGTAGTGACCCAATTAGAATATGAGTTTTGTACTTTGGTATATTGGTACTTTAATTAGGTTGTGTAATATTGACTTGTAGTTGTAATTGATAAATTATGTTAAGTATATTTTGAATCTTTAATATTTGATCGTTTGTTTTTAATATTTTCATATAGGATATATATTTATATTTTTTAAATATATAAAATCGGGTCAGCGTAGTGACCCCATGACCCCCCGGTTGAATCCGTGAACCCGTCACCCCTGACCCAGGCCGGTCGATGGCCGGACCGGGTTTTTAAACACTGATTAATACTGAACTCTTTTCGCACTAACTATTTTTTTTAAATATTTTAAATTTCGAATTAAAATAAAATGTTTTTCATTTATTTGTGTTTTTAAATTCTATATCTCGTATAATTATCTAGTTTTCCATATTATAATTATGAGCATTGGCAACTCCCATTTTTATAAGAATTCCATTCATATCTCATTCATCTTAGGATTAACTATTTCCCATTCTTATTAATGGATTTGACAACTCAGTATTAACATCAGCAATTAGACTTATTCGTAATAGGTATATCAAATACTTCTACTTTTTTGTAGTTAAATTTCAAATTTAAATTATTTTTTATCAGCTCTACATATATTTTTATAATTTTAAATATTTTCATTTAATCTATAATTTTATATTATATTTAAATTTATTATATATTTTTTCCCACTGCAGAAACATTAAATGCTGAACTCTTCCAATACCAATCAAGTTTAAAATTCAAATTTAAATAGTTTGGATTTCAAATATTAAATGTTTTCCCTCCCAATAGACATAATAATAAACACTATTAAGAGGCTTAATAAATTTTCATGCAAAAAATAGTGGGAAACATTAAAATAGTCTCTAAAATACTTAAGTGCTAACATCTTTTTACGATACAAGAGTTAGATGGTCACTGAATAATCATTCATTTTAATAGTGATTAAATTTTTATAATTTTTTTTACAGAATGATAGATGTTATTTTTTATTTAAATTAAAAATTTAAATTCTTTTGTATTTTTTATTCAAAATTCTTTTTTTGATAACAATTCAAAATTCTTTTGTATTAATTATACATATTTTTTGAAAAATTTTATCTTTTAATTTATAATTTTTATATTGGGTATACATATATATTTAAAATGTTTATGTTAAAAAAATTTAATAAAAAATACTTGTACGACAATTTTTAATGAGCATGAACGATTTCCTTATATGGACAGAATAATTTATTAAGAAAAACCTCTATCTAATATAAGAATAATGATGCCATGCATGTCTAATATTTTTTTTTTTGGAGGTTACAAGGAATTGATATGTCTAATATTTTTTATCACCTCTACATATATTTTAATAATTTTAAATATTTTTCATTTAATCTATAATTTTAAATTATATTTAAATTTATTATATATATTTTTTCCTACAGCAAAAACATTAAATATTGAACTCTTCCAATATCAATCAAGTTCAAAATTCAAATTTAAATAGTTTGAATTTAAAATATTAAATATTTTTCCACCCAATAAACATAATAATAAACACTATTAATAGGCTTAACAAATTTTCATGCCGAAAGTAGTGGAAACATTAAAATAGTATGTGAAATACTTTAGTGCTAACATCTTTTTACGATGTAAGAGTTGGATGATCACTGAATAATAATTTTTAATTTTTAATTTATAATTTTAAATTTTAAATTTTTTATATTAGTTATTACATGTTCATCTAATAGAAGAACAACTTGAGAAGATGATGAAGATATACAGACAGAGAAGAGAATACACATGTGCACAAAAGCTAATTACCAAATGAAAAGACCCACTAACACATATCATATTTATACACAAAATAATTTCATTTTTTTAGTAATTAAGCCCAATAGTGGGATATTAATAAGGTTAACAATTACCCATGCATAAATTTTTTTTAGGTATAATAATAAACAGAAAAATATTTTTGCAGTTAATGTAGATAAATTATCTGCATTTACTCCCAAAACGACGTCGTTTTGGATTGAAATATTAAAAATTTATAATTATAAAGACTATAATAACCCTGAAATAAATTAAAATTACAAAAATACCATGATTTCTGCCCCAAAATGACGTCGTATTGGGCTTACTGCAGATAATTTTTCTGCAGAAAAAGTGAACCCAATAATAAATATCATTAATAGACTTAACCAATTTCAAATATGGTGCTTCGAGATGGAGAAAAATATGAAGCTAAAATTCCCTTTTTGTTATAAACAATTTATCGGTTGTCTAATCCGTTATATAACCGTTAGATACGTTATGGTTGTTGGAGACGTTATGATCGTTGGAGAATGATTTCAGTTATTGTAACTTTCATGTTTCCCGAGCCTATAAATAAGGCATCATTGTACAATAAGAATACTTTCCCTTATCTCTCTTATCTATTCTCTTCTAGCTCTTATTAATTTTATAACACGTTATCAGCACCATTCTCTATCCAACACCGTACTCCATCGACCCTCGCCACCTTGTAGGTTGTCAATTGTCAAATACGACATCTTTAGAAAGAGGAATGGCCAACGAACTACACAGACTCTGTGCTTACATGGGCGCGCTTCACGTTCGTTTACCCAACCTAGGGCTGAGCCTGCTAGCCAGCCTTTGACTCCTCCAAGATGTCTTTCCACCATCCGGGCTTTTCCTCGTTCTCACCCTGTCTCGAGGAGTGTCTCGTGTTACTCTTGTGTCTATTTAAGTTCTAAGCTTGTCGAGAGAGGGTGTGACTCTCTTGCCAAGTCTACTCTGTCTAGCTGCCAACATGGAGATATAGTGGAATCTATTTCCGCGCCTGGTGGAGCAAACGATCCTATTATGATTTCTGATTTGCCGACTTCATCATCATCGAGTGATTCTTCTGATAGCCTTTGTGATTCAGGTATTCTGATTCTTTTCTGATCCTGCTCTTTTGTTGTTTTAGGTTTTTATGGCATCTCCTCCTCCAGAGGTAGTAGAAGAGTCGAGTTCTACTGAGTCGTATCCCCCACGTCCCTCCACCTTTTTAATATCCCAGTTTCCCTGGGTCACTTATGAAGTTTTGAACGCTATTTTCGAGATGGGTTCGGATGACGTGGCAGACCTTCCAGTGGGGGAGTTGGAGAACTACGATATAGTCCCCCCACGAGAAGACGAACTTGTTTGTTCTAGTGGGAGGTCAGGAGAGCCCCCTTTCTTTTTTTTTTCTTCTGAGATGTCGTAACTCAGCTCGGCGTCCGTTTTCCTTTAACCGACTTTCAAATTGATCTTCTAAACCACCTTCAGATAGCTCCCACCCAACTTCACCTCAATGGTTGGGGTTTTATTAAAGCTTTTGAGCGTTTTTGCTCATATCTTGTAATTCCAGCTTCTGTATGCGTTTTCTTTTTCTTTTTTCAAGTGCTTACTCCTCGAACCGATCGGGAACCGGCGGAACGAAAAGGATGGGTTACCATTCGAGGTATCCCTGGTCGTAAACTTTTTTGAGTTTACACTGATTCTTTCAAAAACTTTAAAGAAAAGTTCTTTAAAGTTTCTGCTCATCCTGGCAAGAGCGTATGGTTTGTTGACGCCTCTAATGCCGAGGGAAAATTTCCATTGCACTGGTCTTTTGACCATTATCAACTTCCCCCCTCAAGCTACCGTTTCAAGGATACCCAGTTGAGCCCCTCTGATATTGACAGTGCCATTGCCATTGGCACATATCTTCTATCGTATAAGCATGCTAGTGTCGCATCCCTTCTTTTCAACTCCCAAGAGGATCTTGATGCTGAATTAAGTATGGATTGTTTTCTCCAACCCTAAACTTGCATATTTTTTATACTTCTTTTGATAATTGTATCTTATTATTTCTTTTTTGCAGTACCCAACATGGAGAACCAACAAAATGATCCTCCTAGCTGGTTGTTGGTTCTGAACCAATCCAAGGCTGCCTCTGCCGGGTTGCCAAAGAAAAGGTAGGCTTCTGAGGATACGTCAACTGTTAAAGGCACTGCTACCGCGGTTAGTGCCAAAGATAAGGTGGACGTTGCTGATAGCCGTGTTTCCACTGGTGCTCATCAAACTATGAAAGCTCTTCCTCCTTCTCCTCCATCACCCGAGATGGTGAAGCATATGGTATGGCAGGGCAGAATGAACAGTACTCTCCGGGATGCAATTTGTGCTCCTGAGTCCTTCTACAACTCCTCCGCTCTTACCACTGCCCTTAGGGAGGTGGAAGAGTTGAAACTTTGTTGTCTGAAGATGGCCGGGTTGGCCAGACCTTTGCTAACTCTTAAGCAAAAGTATCTTCTCTCTTTAAATGAGGCATCCGCATCCCGGGAGGAGAAGGCCAAAACTTACACTGAGCTTCAGAAGGTAAAGGACGATTTGTCCTCTTTGAAGCAGAACTATGACGAAACTGCTGCCAAACTGACAAAGGTCAAGGCGGAATATAGAAAGTTTCGAGACGAGCAAGTTGCCGAGGCCGTGAGGATGCATGACTTTCGGAGGATGTACAAAAATCTGGAGAATAGGTTGAAGGAAGCTGAGCGTAATGCCCAGATTTACCGTGGTGAACTTGAGAAATCGGTCACCGGGTCCTTCTATAATGCCCTTAATCAACTCCAAATACTTAATCCGGATGTGTCTTTGAATCTAGTCGGTTTGAATGTTCGTGCATATGTCAGCAATGGTCAAATCATTCCACCTGTTGCCACCTCTCCTTCTCGTGTTTCGGCTACTCAATCTGAAAAAGAAGGTGCTACCTTTGAGGATGGGGAAGATCCAGCTAATCAACCCGGTAAGAAGGTCGAGTTAGCCAATCAATCTGGTAAGGAGGTCGCGGTGTCTGAAGATCCTCCTACTGAGGTCCGGAATGCCGGTTACCTTTGTAATTTCTAATTAGGGCCTTCGAGTCCCTTTTTGACTTATTTTGAATATTGCCGGTTTTACTCCGATTTTTAATTTTCCCTTTGAGCCTTTTATCTTCTTCGTATATTCTGCTTTACGATTTGAAGTCTTGCATTTCTTACTTCCCGAATTCACCATAGATGCATTGATCTAGGTATTTGGATTTGCATAATCCGGCATATTTTTCTAGAGCCGTATTCACTTTTTCTAAAAGTTTGGCTCGTCTTTGCCTTTCTTACTGGCGGGCTTCTGCCATTAGTACCTAAGTTTATAACTTTAGTCAAATTTCACATACTTCAAACCTTGTGGATGAGTTACAACCTGGGTTGATTTTACTTTTTTAACCCGGTCTTTTTCGAGTTGTGCGTTAATCTGTATCCGAGTTCTACCCCATACTTAGTAATTTTTCCAACTCAGATACTTTTACTAAACCCGTGCATCTTACGAGTTTTATATTATTGACCTGGCCGAGGTCAAAGCATTATACGAATTTCGCTTTATGTCATTTTCCATGACACATGTTTGTTTTGACTTTACCGTTTTGGTAAGCCTGTATTAATAATGGATCTCATCTTTATTGACTTAACCATTTGCTATAATTTGAATTTCGTAATTCAACTTTACCTAAGATAAAGACAACACTGTCACTTGTCCCTTTTGGTTCGTAGACCGAAATAAGGAGCATTTTGACTGGATCAGAGTCATTATGACAGATTGTGCTTGTACCTCGGATTGCGTATTGATGCATCAAGAGTAGACAAGGATAAATCTTAAAAAAGAAAAATTCCTCATTTATTGATATCAAAGAGTGACTACATGAATTTGCCGGCATATTCGACTTTAGTTAAATCCCTAATAAAGGAAAATATAACTGAATTGAACTAGTTCAAAAATGCGAAGGTGGATCCCGGATTTAACTGTAATATATCTTCAGCTTATCCGCATTCCAGGTTCTCTTAATTCCCTTGCCTTCTATTGTTTCTAGGACATAAGCTCCTTTTTCGAGCTTTTTTTAACCCAGTTCGGGCCTTCCCAGTTTGCAGCTAGCTTTCCATCTCTGGCGTTCTTATTGCCAATGTCTGCCTTTCTGAGAACCAAGTCATTTTTCTCAAAGATTCTTGGTCTAACTTTCTTATTATATCTGACCGTTGTTTGTTGTTTGGCCATCATATCCCGGCAGTGAGCTGTGACTCTGGCTTCGTCTACAAGTTCTAACTCTTCAGTAAGCAGTTTACTGTTTTGTTGCTCACCTTGTCTAAGACTATTCAGCCTCCTCCAAGAGGGTTCTCCAACTTCCACCGGAATCATGGCTTCACATCCATACGTCATTCGAAAAGGGGTTTTCCCTGTTGCAGTTTGGGTGCTCGTTCTGTATCCCCAAAGGACAAAGTAGAGCTGCTGAACCCAGGTTTCTTTAGCATCAAACATTCATTTTTTGAGACCATCTACGATTACCTTGTTTGCTGCTTCTGCTTGTCCATTTGACTGTGGGTGTTCCACAGATGCAAAGCGATGTTTGACTTGCAAGTCTTTTAGCAATTGTTGGAACCTTTTATCAGAAAACTGTGTTCCATTATCAGTTACCACCTCGCCCGGTATCCCGAATCTGGAGACTATGTTCTGTTCAAAAAACCTTTGTACTCTAGCCGAGGTGATTGTGGTGACTGGTTCTGCTTCTATCCATTTTGTGAAGTAGTCCAAAGCCACAATCAACCACTTTAATTGCCCTTCTGCAACTTTGAAGGGTCCCAGCAAATCCATTCCCCATTTGAAAAAGGGCCATGGCGCCGAGATATATTTCAGTTCTTCAAGCGGTGAAAGAATTAGCTTGACATGCTTCTGGCAGCTGTCACATCTCTTGACATGTTCTTTGGAGTCCGCCTCCATAGTCGGCTAGTAGTAACCAGCTCGGAGGGCCTTTCTAGCTAAAGCTTTGCCTCCCATGTGATGGTCGTTAATTCCTTCATGTATCTCGGCCAGAACGTATTCTGCTCCTTCCAAGTTCAAACATTTTCAACATAGGGATATGCAAACCCTTCCTAAACAGCTGACCGTCCACAATTGTGTATTGTGTTGCATCTCCAACCAACTTCCTGGATTCCAGTCGATCTTCGAGAAATATTCCTTTTTCAAGGTATGCCACTATGGGTTGCCTCCAGTCATTTGCCGAGGTTATAACCATCACGCAACTCGGCATTGTTACGTTTTGTAGTACCACAATTCTGTGGTTACTTGGATTTTTGGTACTTGCCAATTTAGACAAGATATCAACCCAGCTATTTTCCCCCCAAGGGATATGAGTGACTTGCACTTCATCGAAGTCGGCCATCATCTTTTGTACCTTACTCAGGTACTTCATTAATAGAGGGCCCTTGGCCTGATACTTTCCTTCTTTCTGTGAAGTCACCAATTACGAGTCACTGAAGATCTTTATGCTTCTAGCTCCGTGTTCTTTAGCCTGCATCAATCCGGCTATTAAAGCATCATACTCTGCTTGATTGTTCGAAGTTGGGAAGCCTAAGTTGAAGGAGTGTTCAATTGTCACTCTTTCTGGGCTTTCGAGTATGATTCCTGCTCCGCTTCCTTTATTGTTGGAGGATCCATCTATATAGACCCTCCAAGCATCCCTATATTCTCCACATTCCGAGTTTAATGGTGTCAACTCCATTATGAAGTCAGCCAGGGATTATGACTTGATGGCCTTCCGACTTTCATATGTTATGTCGTACTCGCTGAGCTCAATGGCCCAGTTAGTCATTCTTCCTGCCAGGTCCGGCTCTTGCGACACCTGCCGTATAGGCTGATTGGTTCTGACTATTATTTGATGTCCCTGGAAATATGGTCGCATTCTTATAGCCGTGATCAGCAAAACAAAAGCCACTTTCTCTAGCTTTTGATATCTGACCTCTGCACCTTGTAAGGCTCTACTGATGAAATAAATTGGCTCTTGGCCTTTATCGGTTTCCTTAATCAGGACAACATTTATTGCCTCCTCCCCCACAGCCAGATACAAGATCAGAATGTCTCCTAGCTCTGGCTTTGAAAGCACTGGTGGAGTTGCTAAACATTTCTTGACTTTTTCGAACGCGGCTTGACATTCTGGGTTCCATCCTTCCATTGCTTCCTTCTTAAATAAT